>NW_027506432.1:45000-95198 GCF_021521415.1 Bidens hawaiensis | reverse complement strand
TCAGAATCGGAAGTCGACGACAGGTGGATGCCAATTTCTTGGAGGCAGATTAGCGTCATGGCAGTGCAAGAAGCAGACCTCAGTCGCCATCTCTACCTGTGAAGCAGAGTACATGGCAGCAACAAACTGCTGCTCCCAGGTTCTTTGGATACAACAGCAATTGCGCGATTACGGTCTGAATTTCACTCATACTCCTATTTGCATAGATAACACTGCTGCAATCTCAGTATCTAACAATCCCGTAAAGCATAGCAAAACAAAACACATTGACATTCGTCATCATTTTATACGAGATTGTGCTGAGAAGAAATTAATAGTGCACGAAAAGGTTGATTCGTTAGATAATTTCGCTGATTTGTTTACTAAAGCGTTTGACAGAACTCGTTTTCAAAACCTTGTTGAGCTTAATGGGATGATCAATACCGAGTAACCATATTTTTCGTTTTTACTTACTGTAAAAAAAAAAAAAAAAAAAAAAAAAACGTCACTATCGCTTAGAATTATGTCGGTTGCTTCAGTTTGAAGGACATATCTTCGGATATGTTTGGTCCTTACTTCTACCAGTAGATTATGAGGATAGCCATCAACCAGATGACTGAAAGTGACCGTGGCGGTTTCCGATATGTTTTTATTCTTTCGCTGAAAATTAGTCGTTCATACTCAGTTAAAAGGACGCATACTCGTATGTGGTCAGTCCAGCTGATCTATTGGATCTTCAGGATAGCCGTTTACCTGATGACTTTGACTTGATCGGGGCGATAGAATTTGAATTTTTTTGTGGGAGATGAAATAATTTTTCAAGTCTACTACTTCGTAAGAAGTTTCTATACAATGTTTATATGAAAATTGATCCAACCTTGGAAAGTGATACACACACTATTTCTGTGTGCTTAACTAGTGAAGTTATTAGGCCTAAAAGACTCTAGAACAGTCATTGTATGTTATGGTAGCTTTTTATGGTGCGTCAAAGTAGAAGTGATACTAACTAACTCTCCTCGATTTTAAGTGGAAACTCATTAAGAGATGTGCATGTCTTCATATATATCTTTCCGAATGATAGGCAGAAAAGTGATTACCCAGTCATACACGAGCCCGTGAGTGTTCTGATTCGTGAGAAGATAGTGTGTCAAGAAACTACAGTGATCCAGATTCGGGACTTGCAATAGTCAACTGTTTAAGGCTATGTAAATCTTTATTAAAAAAAAATAAAAAAAATAAAAAAAAAATAAGCCTTCTGAAGTCTATTATGTTATACTTATCAATCGAGAGGCAAGACCGAGAACGAGACGAAGACTCTAAAAGATCAAGATGTATTTACAGCTTAATCAGACACTACGGGTCGAGGTCAACTCGGGGTGACTTGGGGAAAGCCAAATAAGCTTTGAGAATAGATAGGAGACATCACAACCTCTGATGTGGTGTCCATTTATAAGTTGAGCTCAATTGAACCTAACCCGTATCACTGAAGCGATGAAAACCATACTAAGTTGTTTACCTGCTTACAACCTGTTTCTTTATCTCATAATACAGCTGAACATGGATCTATGTGACAGTCACTTAATTAGTATGATTCCTGTTCGGATCTTTTCTAAAAACATGTTGGTCCCCGACAAGACTGAAGTTTGATCCCGTGTTCTTTATTTCTAAAATTTTCTTTACATATGTCGTTTTTTTTCTGGTTTAATACCTGGTTACTTGGTTTTTGATCGTAACATCTAACTCTTTAAAGCAAGTTTTATAAGGTAATTGCATAATGCTAAATTGTTAAGGGTTGGTTATGTAAACTGTCACACCCTCAAATCCACTAACGGAGTTTTACCGTAAGAGGGTGTGACCTAACAGGATTGGATTCATTAGTTATAATCAAACCATAAAACAAAGTTTTCAAACCACGAAAACGTTTACGAGTAATTAGATGCAGAAGCGTAAAAACCATGAAATAAATGTTGCGTCACTCAGGACGACTTAAACTAAATGATAACAGTTTTAAAAATAGTTTGCATAACAAAAGCGTTTCAAGCAATGCATGATCCTATACCGCGCGCCGCCTCGGCTACCTGAGAATAACATACTAAAAGTGTCAACACGAGGTTGGTGAGTTCACAAGTTTATATAAAATAAAGCGTTTAGCGTTTTGCGTTCAGCGTTTTGCGTTTACCAGATAGTGTTAAATCAATTATATATCGATAGGTAGCTAGCCTATACAACAAGTATTACTAAGTGTTCGACACCGAAGCTGACTGTTTATCAAGTGCCTTGCCACCAGGTCATCCAGACCATGGTATGTGTTAGCCAAAATTACACCCGCTCGACCTCCAGTCGAGTTTAGCGTTGGGTGGGGTTTGTCAAACCCAGTAGTACTACTCAACAGCGACTCGCTATTATCCAAATATTAACCGGTTCGATGTGTAGGACTTCAATTGTTTCGTTTGCCACTTAGCCTTTACAAGTGATATATAATCTACTAACAAAATCTTAAATGCGTTTTCGGAGTATGTTATCTCTCCCAAGTGAAAAGCGTTTAAAACAGTTTAAAGGGGTAAGTGAAACTCACTGTTTGCCAAGAATTCCCAAAAATAAATCACCAAGTGATGCGCGTCACAGAAAACTCTCTCTAGCGTTCTAAAACAACAAAGAGATTTTCTAAGTGTCGGAACTATTATCGAGTCTCTAGACTCGGCACATAACACTTATGCACAAATTACGTTTCGTGTTTCGTTTGTGAATCGTGTGTGACTTAACAAGTACATTTGTGATACGATACATGTGTGAACAATTATTTATGTGTCATGTATTAATAATGTATATCACTAGCAACTATTCCCCGCAGGGGCAATTTGGTCAAAATACCACACTTATTTAGCAAGTATTCACCGCAGGGGCAATTTGGTCAAAACATATTAATTAACTAGCAACTAGCACTTTTCATGCATTTTCACAAAGTTCGGCAGTTAACTTTACCGAGACAGAATTCTACTTGAAAGATTATACTATTCCACCGATCATAGAATCTCAATTAATTCATCAAAAATCATCACAAAAGCATACATGTATTAGGTTTCCAGAACATATTTTATTTTATTTTTATTCCACATAGGTTTCTCACAATGATCAAAACATTACAGCAAACTCACAACAGTCAAATTCATGTGCAACAGAATGTTATTTGAAATTCCCGTTAAATGAAAAATCCAACAAATGCAAGACTAATTGGGTTAGGTTCTTAACTCAACAAGTTAACTTCCAGAAGTGGAACTAACCCATTTGGTCTTGTAGTTCATGAGATATAATATTTACAAGACAACCTAACAGCGGGTCTCACGATTCAGATTTGCACAACGATTTTGTAAAATCATAAAAGTTAACTTTTACACGTTCAAAAATTGCAAATTTATATTCTTTAGAAACTAGACTCAACCTAGTTTACTGTAGTATCAATTATCTCGACCAATTTTCACATTCACACCCGGTTACAGTCAATTGAACATCAATAACACAATCTGTCCAGAAACTGTTTGCATCCAAAACTCAACATATTAACTATCTATGGACCATAATCCGTTCATATGACCTTATAGACACCATAATTCTTATCCATGCACATCAAATACACATTACATCCATGATTAGGGTTTTACTTGAACTCAAAATCAAGAAACAAACGATTAACATGCAATAACACTAATACTAGTTATCAATTCAACAATCAATACATCTTTCAATCAAACAAGACACATGTACACAATCACATATAAAAATCGGACCTAGGGTTTATAATTAACCCATTAAAAATCGAAATTAAGCATAGAGGATGCATAGGATAGTTGTTTATACCTTACTAGCACCTTAATCTTCAATTGAAAAGCTTGAAAATTGATTGTATGTATGTGTGTGAGTGGCGGCAGCCGAGAGCAAGGGGGAGGGGGGTCCGATCGGGGTAGAGGGAGAGGAGAGAAAGAGAGGATAGGGTTTGGTTAATATTAATAATAATAATCATGTTACATCTTGGTCCCTCCACTTTCAAATGTTACTTTTCTAGCTTAATTAACTAGTTCTAGCATCACATATAATATAATCAAGTATCACATATGTCTAACACATAATTATCACATAATTATTGTTTTGACGTTTTTCATTTATTCACCAATGGTTTGCGTTAACTCGTTTGCGTTTCGGTGCAATTCCTGAAAGACTACACATGTAGTAAGTGTCAAGCGTCATTTAAACCCTAGCTTAAATATAATGAGGTGTGCGTTATAGATTCAATGATCTTTAAGTTTGAATTGACGGAGTTGAGTTAACGGAGTTAACATGAAATTGACGGATGTCACATCATTCCCATGTTAAAGAATTTTCGTCCCGAAAATTTGTGTCAAGTCGTGATGAGTGTCTGAAAAAGTAAGAAAAATTTTCAGTTTGTCATATCATCCCTAGTAGAAAAAAATTTCGTCCCGAAATTTAATTCATACCTCCGGTGATTTTTGAAGGTTTGTCGGGTTTCGCGGTTTTCTGTGTTTGGTCAGCCCTTCAAAAAGGTGAGGATACTTTTTCATCATTTGATCCTCGCGTTCCCACGTGAACTCCGGTCCACGTCTCGAGTTCCAACTAACCTTAACAATTGGAATTTTACTGTGCTTGAGTGTTTTGGTTTCCCAATCCAAAACTTCGACTGGTTCTTCAATGAAGCGTAATTGTTCATCAACTTGCAGTTTATCCAAAGGGACTACTTGGGTTTCATCAGATAGGCATTTCTTCAAATTGGATATGTGGAATACATTGTGTACGCCACTGAGTTCCGTTGGTAGGTCCAGTCGGTACGCCACCGGACCAATGCGCTCAGTTATCCGGTAAGGACTAACGTATCGTGGGTTGAGTTTGTTTCGCTTCCCAAAGCGAACCACACCTTTCCAAGGTGAGACTTTGAGTAATACTTGGTCGTTCACTTGAAATACGAGAGGCTTTCGGTGCTTGTCGGCGTAACTCTTTTGGCGATCTCGTGCTGCTGCCATGCGATTTCGGATTTGAACAATCTTTTCCGAAGTTTCGAGTACCAGTTCTGGACCAGTGATTTGGCTGTCACCCACCTCTGCCCAGCAGAGAGGTGATCGATACTTTCGTCCGTACAGCACTTCAAACGGCGCTGCTTTAATACTTGCGTGGTAGCTGTTATTATACGAGAACTCTACCAAAGGTAAGTGAGGTTCCCAACTTTTTCCGAAATTCAACACGCATGCACGCAACATGTCCTCCAAGGTCTGAATAGTTCGTTCACTTTGCCCATCCGTCTGGGGATGGTATGCTGTGCTCATATCAAGACGGGTGCCTGGTGCGCTCTGTAGTGACTTCCAAAAGTGCGAAGTGAAACGGGAATCTCGATCAGAAATGATTGAGACAGGCACTCCGTGTCTAGACACCACTTCTTTCATGTAGAGGCGAGTCAATCTTTCCATTTTGTCTGATTCCTTAATCGCTAAGAAGTGTGCAGACTTAGTCAATCGGTCAACGATCACCCAGATGGTATCGCATCCCGTCGGTGTTTTAGGTAATCCCGTGATAAAATCCATTGAAATGTGTTCCCATTTCCACATTGGAAGTTCCGGTTGCTGTAGCAGGCCAGATGGCTTCTGATATTCTATTTTGACTCTTGCACAAGTCAAGCATTTGCTCACGTAGGTGGCAATGTCGGCTTTCATGTTTGGCCACCAGTAAAGTGCCTTTAAGTCATGGTACATTTTATCTGAGCCGGGGTGGATAGAATATCGGGACTTGTGAGCTTCGTCCATCACTAGATTTCTCAACTCTCCGTATCGTGGAACCCAAATCCGGTTCTCAAAATATCGGACCCCGTCCGATTTGGTTTCAAGTTGCTTGTTCATGCCCCGCATGAGTTATGATGGGAGATTATCATCTTTCAAAGCTTCGAGTTGCGCATCGCGAATCTGATCGGGTAAGTTGGCATGAATCGTGAGTTGCAATGCTCGCACTCGCCTGGGTTTATCGGTTTCTTTCCTGCTGAGAGCGTCGGCCACTACTTTGGCCTTTCCAGGGTGGTACTTGATGGCACAATCATAGTCCTTAAGCAGCTCGACTCAACGACGCTGTCGCATGTTCAGCTCTTTCTGATCGTAGATATGTTGGAGACTCTTGTGGTCGGTGTAAATGGTAAACTTGGTACCGTACAAGTAATGCCTCCATATCTTAAGGGCAAACACCACAGCTCCAAGTTCCAAATCATGGGTAGTGTAGTTCTTCTCGTGAATCCGTAGTTGTCGAGAGGCATAAGCTATAACCTTCTCGAGTTGCATCAGCACACAACCGAGACCTTGTATCGATGCGTCACAATGTACCTCAAAATTCTCTGTTCCCTCGGGGAGGGCTAAAATAGGGGCGCTACAGAGTTTGGTTTTCAACAGTTGGAAAGCGGATTCTTGCGCGTCACCCCAATTGTACTTAGTACCCTTGTGAGTCAAAGCTGTGAGGGGTTGAGCAACCTTTGAAAATCCCTCGATAAAACACCGGTAGTAGCCAGCCAGTCCTAGGAATTGCCGCACCTCAGTCGGAGTCTTAGGTGCTTCCCAGTTTTTGATGGCCTCTACCTTGCCGGGATCGACATGGATACCATTCTCATTGATCACATGTCCTAAAAAGTGAACCTCGCGAAGCCAAAATTCGCATTTCGAGAGTTTAGCGTACAGTTGTTCCTTCTTCAATAATTCCAGAATTAATCTCAAGTGTTCTTCGTGGTCAGCCTTGTCCTTGGAGTAGACGAGAATATCATCAATGAAAACAATCACAAACTTGTCGAGGTACGCCTTGCATACTCGATTCATGAGATCCATAAATACGGCTGGTGCGTTGGTTAAGCCAAAAGGCATAACTGAAAACTCGTAGTGACCATACCGTGTTCTGAAAGCCGTCTTTGAGATATCTTCTTCGCGCACTCTTAATTGATGGTAACCAGACCGCAGATCGATCTTCGAATAGTAACTCGATCCTTGGAGCTGGTCAAACAGATCATCAATTCGGGGTAAAGGATAACGGTTCTTGACCGTCACCTTGTTCAACTCCCGGTAGTCGATGCACATGCGGAAAGTCCCGTCCTTCTTTCTGACAAATAAGACAGGGGCTCCCCATGGCGATGAGCTAGGTCGGATAAAACCCTTATCCAACAAATCTTGCAACTGAGTGGACAGTTCCTGAAGCTCCGCCGGTGCAAGCCGATACGGGGCTCGTGCTATTGGTTCTGCACCGGGTGTCAACTCTATTTGGAATTCGACTTGTCGTATAGGAGGGAGTCCAGGCAAATCCTCCGGGAAAACTTCCGGAAAATCTCGCACAATCGTTATATCTTCAATTCGCTTCTCCTCCACGGGTTTCTCAACAATCTAAGCCAAAATTGCCAGATGACCCTTTCGTAGATACTTCTGCGCCTTCATGAGGGTGATGACGCTGGTGGTCATGCCGCTTCTCTCACCCCGGATCGAAATGATCTCGCCGGAGGTTTAGTAATGCGGACTATCTTGTCATGACATATAATCTCCGCTCGGTTCTCGGATAACCAGTCCATGCCGACAACGACATCGAAACTACCAAGCGTAAAAGGTATGAGGTCGATATCAAAAATATGACCTGACAGTTTTAACTTACATCCCGCAAATACATGAGTCGTTACTATAGTCTTACCGTCAGCTAATTCAACAGGAAACTTAGCATCTAACGGGGTTGGAGTTAAGTCTAAGAGTTGACTAAAGGCTTTTGATACAAAACTCCTATCAGCTCCAGTTTCAAACAAAACAGAAGCAAAACAGTCGTTCACAGGAAACTTACCAGTCACCACGTACGGATCATTGCGGGCTTGACCCGACCCAATAACGAAAGCTCTTCCTTTACCATTGCTTCCACCACCACTGCCACTTCTATTACTTCCATTGTTCTCGTTCTGTTTCAGCTTGGGGCAATCTTTCCTGAAATGACCCTCCTGACCACATTCGAAACATCCCTTAGTCGTCATAGGTGGTTTAGGAGCACCCTTTGCCGCAAGGTCTCCTCTACATTCCTTTGCCTGGTGACCCATCTTTCCGCATCTCAGACACTTGACATGGTCACACGGGCCAGCATGATGATAGTTACACCTGTTGCACTTCGGATATTTCCCAGCATATCCGCTCGAACCCTGCCCGCCACCGTTGTTATTGTTATTGTGACCCTGATTGTTGAAGCCCCGAGTGAGTTCGGGCTTACGGTAGTGTTGTTGTTGTGGAGGGTTCGAGGATGAGGATCTGGTGTTGTCAAACTTTCTCTTTCCAGTGCTCGGGTTATTGTTGCTGTTGTCAATGCTCGGGTTTTCACGGGCTTTAGTGGTTGAACCCCTAGGTGGTAGCGCACCTTGGGTCACTGCTTGATCCGTCAGTTTGTGAGCTAACCGGATCGCTTGTTGAATCGTGGATGGTCTGGAAGACGTCACCATGCCGAGAATTTGTGGTGCTAACCCATCAATATACATTTCAATCCTCTTACTCGGCGGGTCTACCATCCGTGGACACATCACAGCTAACTTGTGAGAACGGGTGGTGTAGGCTTCAATCTCGGAACCCACTGTTTTCAACGACCAAAACTCGGATTCCAACTTTGCAATCTCCTCTCGAGGACAATACTCTTCACGCATCATATTCTTAAACTCTTCCCAGTTCATAGCGTTTGCCAATTCCAATCCCACAATTTGCACATTTGCACATCGTCTGAGGACACCTCTGAGTGTGCCTCTGGCTCAGCCGGTTCTTCCTCCGGTTCCTCTTCGGGTTCCTCCTCGGGATCTTCCTCGGGATCCTCCTCAGACTCCTCTTCAGGATCTTCTTCGGGTTCCATTTCAGGCTCTGCCTCAGGTTCGGCTGCGTTCTGAGCAATTTGCATTTCCTTCATTGCTGCTGTCAGGCGGGAAATTTCCTCTTTAGTTTCGGTTCCATCCTTTAACAGTCCGGATACGTTCGCTCTCGTATAGCGCATGTAACCAACGTCACGCTCCAAACAAGAAACGACAGCTGTGAGTACACGCTCTACAGGTTCGGTTATGGGTGGTAGGGTATTGGGGTAAGCAGGATGGTTCGGGTGGGGCAGCGGGGGAACTTGTTTGTGATAAACCATACGCCTAATCATATTAGGGTACCAATCCCACTAACTTCGTTTTCGTACATGCCTCCGGATAAGCAATACCTCTTCGGTGCAGGAGCTTCGAGTTCCGGGACTACACGGGGGTGGCGATGAGGTAGGTAACTGCGGTTCCTTCCATGCGCATGAGTCATCGGATCGGATGATGATGATGGTGGCGTCGACATCCCTACAGGTAAGCCGTGTATGCGGGCGTATGAGTGAAAGAGGTAAAGAGATAAGATAACAAAGACTACACAAACTTATGCAGTCGTATCATTATAACTAATGGGTCGTCGCGGTTATAGTCTAGTATGCATGCAATTTCAGGTTCGCTATAACCAATGGCTCTGATACCAATCTGTCACACCCTCAAAATCCACTAAAGGAGTTTTACCGTCAGAGGGTGTGAACTAACAGGATCGGATTCATTAGTTATAATCAAACCATAAAACAAAGTTTTCAAACCACGAAAACGTTTACGAGTAATTAAATGCGGAAGCGTAAAAACCATGAAATAAATGTTGCGTCACTCAGGACGACTTAAACCAAATGATAACAGTTTTAAAAATAGTTTGAATAACAAAAGCGTTTCAAGCAATGCATGATCCTATACCGCGCGTCCTCCTCGGCTACCTGAGAATAACATACTAAAAGTGTCAACACGAGGTTGGTGAGTTCACAAGTTTATATAAAATAAAGCGTTTAGCGTTTTGCGTTCAGCGTTTTGCGTTTACCAGATAGTGTTAAATCAATTATATATCGATAGGTAGCTAGCCTATACAACAAGTATTACTAAGTGTTCGACACCGAAGCTGACTGTTTATCAAGTGCCTTGCCACCAGGTCATCCAGACCATGGTATGTGTTAGCCAAAATTACACCCGCTCGACCTCCAGTCGAGTTTAGCGTTGGGTGGGGTTTGTCAAACCCAGTAGTACTACTCAACAGCGACTCGCTATTATCCAAATATTAACCGGTTCGATGTGTAGGACTTCAATTGTTTCGTTTGCCACTTAGCCTTTACAAGTGATATATAATCTACTAACAAAATCTTAAATGCGTTTTCGGAGTATGTTATCTCTCCCAAGTGAAAAGCGTTTAAAACAGTTTAAAGGGGTAAGTGAAACTCACTGTTTGCCAAGAATTCCCAAAAATAAATCACCAAGTGATGCGCGTCACAGAAAACTCTCTCTAGCGTTCTAAAACAACAAAGAGATTTTCTAAGTGTCGGAACTATTATCGAGTCTCTAGACTCGGCACATAACACCTATGCACAAATTATGTTTCGTGTTTCGTTTGTGAATCGTGTGTGACTTAACAAGTACATTTGTGATACGATACATGTGTGAACAATTATTTATGTGTCATGTATTAATAATGTATATCACTAGCAACTATTCCCCGCAGGGGCAATTTGGTCAAAATACCACACTTATTTAGCAAGTATTCCCCGCAGGGGCAATTTGGTCAAAACATATTAATTAACTAGCAACTAGCACTTTTCATGCATTTTCACAAAGTTTGGCAGTTAACTTTACCGAGACAGAATTCTACTTGAAAGATTATACTATTCCACCGATCATAGCATCTCAATTAATTCATCAAAAATCATCACAAAAGCATACATGTATTAGGTTTCCAGAACATATTTTATTTTATTTTTATTCCACATAGGTTTCTCACAATGATCAAAACATTACAGCAAACTCACAACAGTCAAATTCATGCGCAACAGAATGTTATTAGAAATTCCCGTTAAATGAAAAATCCAACAAATGCAAGACTAATTGGGTTAGGTTCTTAACTCAACAAGTTAACTTCCAGAAGTGGAACTAACCCATTTGGTCTTGTAGTTCATGAGATATAATATTTACAAGACAACCTAACAGCGGGTCTCACGATTCCGATTTGCACAATGATTTTGTAAAATCATAAAAGTTAACTTTTACAAGTTCAAAAATTGCAAATTTATATTCTTTAGAAACTAGACTCAACCTAGTTTACTGTAGTATCAATTATCTCGACCAATTTTCACATTCACACCCGGTTACAGTCAATTGAACATCAATAACACAATCTGTCCAGAAACTGTTTGCATCCAAACTCAACATATTAACTATCTATGGACCATAATCCGTTCATATGACCTTATAGACACCATAATTTTTATCCATGCACATCAAATACACATTACATCCATGATTAGGGTTTTACTTGAACTCAAAATCAAGAAACAAACGATTAACATGCAATAACACTAATACTAGTTATCAATTCAACAATCAATACATCTTTCAATCAAACAAGACACATGAACACAATCACATATAAAAATCGAACCTAGGGTTTATAATTAACCCATTAAAAATCGAAATTAAGCATAGAGGATGCATAGGATAGTTGTTTATACCTTCCTAGCACCTTAATCTTCAATTGAAAAGCTTGAAAATTGATTGTATGTATGTGTGTGAGTGGCGGCAGCCGAGAGCAAGGGGGAGGGGGGTCCGATCGGGGTAGAGGGAGAGGAGAGAAAGAGAGGCTAGGGTTTGGTTAATATTAATAATAATAATCATGTTATATCTTGGTCCCTCCACTTTCAAATGTTACTTTTCTAGCTTAATTAACTAGTTCTAGCATCACATATAATATAATCAAGTATCACATATGTCTAACACATAATTATCACATAATTATTGTTTTGACGTTTTTCATTTATTCACCAATGGTTTGCGTTAACTCGTTTGCGTTTCGGTGCAATTCCCGAAAGACTACACATGTAGTAAGTGTCAAGCGTCATTTAAACCCTAGCTTAAATATAATGAGGTGTGCGTTATAGATTCAATGATCTTTAAGTTTGAATTGACGGAGTTGAGTTAACGGAGTTAACATGAAATTGACGGATGTCACATCATTCCCATGTTAAAGAATTTTCGTCCCGAAAATTTGAGTCAAGTCGTGATGAGTGTCTGAAAAAGTAAGAAAAATTTTCAGTTTGTCATATCATCCCCTAGTAGAAAGAAATTTTGTCCTGAAATTTAATTCATACCTCCGGTGATTTCTGACGGTTTGTCGGGTTTCGCGGTTTTCTGTGTTTGGTCAGCCCTTCAAAAAGGTGAGGATACTTTTTCATTATTTGATCCTCGCGTTCCCACGTGTACTCCGGTCCACGTCTCGAGTTCCAACTAACCTTAACAATTGGAATTTTACTGTGCTTGAGTGTTTTGGTTTCCCAATCCAAAACTTCGACTGGTTCTTCAATGAAGCGTAATTGTTCATCAACTTGCAGTTCATCCAAAGGGACTACTTGGATTTCATCAGATAGGCATTTCTTCAAATTGGATACGTGGAATACATTGTGTACGCCACTGAGTTCCGTTGGTAGGTCCAGTCGGTACGCCACCGGACCAATGCGCTCAGTTATCCGGTAAGGACCAACGTATCGTGGGTTGAGTTTGTTTCGCTTCCCAAAGCGAACCACACCTTTCCAAGGTGAGACTTTGAGTAATACTTGGTCGTTCACTTGAAATACGAGAGGCTTTCGGTGCTTGTCGGCGTAACTCTTTTGGCGATCTCGTGCTGCTGCCATGCGATTTCGGATTTGAACAATCTTTTCCGAAGTTTCGAGTACCAGTTCTGGACCAGTGATTTGGCTGTCACCCACCTCTGCCCAGCAGAGAGGTGATCGACACTTTCGTCCGTACAACGCTTCAAACGGCGCTGCTTTAATACTTGCGTGGTAGCTCTTATTATACGAGAACTCTACCAAAGGTAAGTGAGGTTCCCAACTTTTTCCGAAATCCAACACGCATGCACGCAACATGTCCTCCAAGGTCTGAATAGTTCGTTCACTTTGCCCATCCGTCTGGGGATGGTATGCTGTGCTCATATCAAGACGGGTGCCTAGTGCGCTCTGTAGTGACTTCAAAAAGTGCGAAGTGAAACGGGAATCTCGATCAGAAATGATTGAGACAGGCACTCCGTGTCTAGACACCACTTCTTTCATGTAGAGGCGAGTCAATCTTTCCATTTTGTCTGATTCCTTAATCGCTAAGAAGTGTGCAGACTTAGTCAATCGGTCAACGATCACCCAGATGGTATCGCATCCCGTCGGTGTTTTAGGTATTCCCGTGATAAAATCCATTGAAATGTGTTCCCATTTCCACATTGGAAGTTCCGGTTGCTGTGGCAGGCCAGATGGCTTCTGATATTCTATTTTGACTCTTGCACAAGTCAAGCATTTGCTCACGTAGGTGGCAATGTCGGCTTTCATGTTTGGCCACCAGTAAAGTGCCTTTAAGTCATGGTACATTTTATCTTAGCCGGGGTGGATAGAATATCGGGACTTGTGAGCTTCGTCCATCACTAGAGTTCTCAACTCTCCGTATCGTGGAACCCAAATCCGGTTCTCAAAATATCGGACCCCGTCCGATTTGGTTTCAAGTTGCTTGTTCATGCCCCGCATGAGTTCTGATGGGAGATTATCATCTTTCAAAGATTCGAGTTGCGCATCGCGAATCTGATCGGGTAAGTTGGCATGAATCGTGAGTTGCAATGCTCGCACTCGCCTGGGTGTATCGGTTTCTTTCCTGCTGAGAGCGTCGGCCACTACTTTGGCCTTTCCAGGGTGGTACTTGATGGCACAATCATAGTCCTTAAGCAGCTCGACTCAACGACGCTGTCGCATGTTCAGCTCCTTCTGATCGTAGATATGTTGGAGACTCTTGTGGTCGGTGTAAATGGTAAACTTGGTACCGTACAAGTAATGCCTCCATATCTTAAGGGCAAACACCACAGCTCCAAGTTCCAAATCATGGGTAGTGTAGTTCTTCTCGTGAATCCGTAGTTGTCGAGAGGCATAAGCTATAACCTTCTCGAGTTGCATCAGCACACAACCGAGACCTTGTATCGATGCGTCACAATGTACCTCAAAATTCTCTGTTCCCTCGGGGAGGGCTAAAATAGGGGCGCTACAGAGTTTGGTTTTCAACAGTTGGAAAGCGGATTCTTGCGCGTCACCCCAATTGTACTTAGTACCCTTGTGAGTCAAAGCGGTGAGGGGTTGAGCAACCTTTGAAAATCCCTCGATAAAACACCGGTAGTAGCCAGCCAGTCCTAGGAATTGCCGCACCTCAGTCGGAGTCTTAGGTGCTTCCCAGTTTTTGATGGCCTCTACCTTGCCGGGATCGACATGGATACCATTCTCATTGATCACATGTCCTAAAAAGTGAACCTCGCGAAGCCAAAATTCGCATTTCGAGAGTTTAGCGTACAGTTGTTCCTTCTTCAATAATTCCAGAATTAATCTCAAGTGTTCTTCGTGGTCAGCCTTGTCCTTGGAGTAGACGAGAATATCATCAATGAAAACAATCACAAACTTGTCGAGGTACGCCTTGCATACTCGATTCATGAGATCCATAAATACGGCTGGTGCGTTGGTTAAGCCAAAAGGCATAACTGAAAACTCGTAGTGACCATACCGTGTTCTGAAAGCCGTCTTTGAGATATCTTCTTCGCGCACTCTTAATTGATGGTAACCAGACCGCAGATCGATCTTCGAATAGTAACTCGATCCTTGGAGCTGGTCAAACAGATCATCAATTCGGGGTAAAGGATAACGGTTCTTGACCGTCACCTTGTTCAACTCCCGGTAGTCGATGCACATGCGGAAAGTCCCGTCCTTCTTTCTGACAAATAAGACAGGGGCTCCCCATGGCGATGAGCTAGGTCGGATAAAACCCTTATCCAACAAATCTTGCAACTGAGTGGACAGTTCCTGAAGCTCCGCCGGTGCAAGCCGATACGGGGCTCGTGCTATTGGTTCTGCACCGGGTGTCAACTCTATTTGGAATTCGACTTGTCGTATAGGAGGGAGTCCAGGCAAATCCTCCGGGAAAACTTCCGGAAAATCTCGCACAATCGTTATATCTTCAATTCGCTTCTCCTCCACGGGTTTCTCAACAATCTAAGCCAAAATTGCCGGATGACCCTTTCGTAGATACTTCTGCGCCTTCATGAGGGTGATGACGCTGGTGGTCATGCCGCTTCTCTCACCCCGGATCGAAATGATCTCGCCGGAGGTTTAGTAATGCGGACTATCTTGTCATGACATATAATCTCCGCTCGGTTCTCGGATAACCAGTCCATGCCGACAACGACATCGAAACTACCAAGCGTAAAAGGTATGAGGTCGATATCAAAAATATGACCTGACAGTTTTAACTTACATCCCGCAAATACATGAGTCGTTACTATAGTCTTACCGTCAGCTAATTCAACAGGAAACTTAGCATCTAACGGGGTTGGAGTTAAGTCTAAGAGTTGACTAAAGGCTTTTGATACAAAACTCCTATCAGCTCCAGTTTCAAACAAAACATAAGCAAAACAGTCGTTCACAGGAAACTTACCAGTCACCACGTACGGATCATTGCGGGCTTGACCCGACCCAATAACGAAAGCTCTTCCTTTACCATTGCTTCCACCACCACTGCCACTTCTATTACTTCCATTGTTCTCGTTCTGTTTCAGCTTGGGGCAATCTTTCCTGAAATGACCCTCCTGACCACATTCGAAACATCCCTTAGTCGTCATAGGTGGTTTAGGAGCACCCTTTGCCGCAAGGTCTCCTCTACATTCCTTTGCCTGGTGACCCATCTTTCCGCATCTCAGACACTTGACATGGTCACACGGGCCAGCATGATGATAGTTACACCTGTTGCACTTCGGATATTTCCCAGCATATCCGCTCGAACCCTGCCCGCCACCGTTGTTATTATTATTGTGACCTGATTGTTGAAGCCCCGAGTGAGTTCGGGCTTACGGTAGTGTTGTTGTTGTGGAGGGTTCGAGGATGAGGATCTGGTGTTGTCAAACTTTCTCTTTCCATTGCTCGGGTTATTGTTGATGTTGTCAATGCTCGGGTTTTCACGGGCTTTAGTGGTTGAACCCCTAGGTGGTAGCGCACCTTGGGTCACTGCTTGATCCGTCAGTTTGTGAGCTAACCGGATCGCTTGTTGAATCGTGGCTGGTCTGGAAGACGTCACCATGCCGAGAATTTGTGGTGCTAACCCATCAATATACATTTCAATCCTCTTACTCGGCGGGTCTACCATCCGTAGACACATCACAGCTAACTCGTGAGAACGGGTGGTGTAGGCTTCAATCTCGGAACCCACTGTTTTCAACGACCAAAACTCGGATTCCAACTTTGCAATCTCCTCTCGAGGACAATACTCTTCACGCATCATATTCTTAAACTCTTCCCAGTTCATAGCGTTTGCCAATTCCAATCCAAGAATTTGCACATTTGCACATCGTCTGAGGACACCTCTGAGTGTGCCTCTGGCTCAGCCGGTTCTTCCTCCGGTTCCTCTTCGGGTTCCTCCTCGGGATCTTCCTCGGGATCCTCCTCAGACTCCTCTTCGGGATCTTCTTCGTGTTCCTTTTCAGGCTCTGCCTCAGGCTCTGCCTCAGGTTCTACCTCAGGTTCGGCTACGTTCTGAGCAATTTGCATTTCCTTCATTGCTGCTGTCAGGCAGGAAATTTCCTTTTTAGTTTCGGTTCCATCCTTTAACAGTCCGGATACGTTCGCTCTCGTATAGCGCATGTAACCAACGTCACGCTCCAAACAAGAAACGACAGCTATGAGTACACGCTCTACAGGTTCGGTTATGGGTGGTAGGGTATTGGGGTAAGCAGGATGGTTCGGGTGGGGCAGCGGGGGAACTTGTTCGCGATAAACCATACGCCTAATCATATTAGGGTACCAATCCCAGCTAACTTCGTTTTCGTACATGCCTCCGGATAAGCAATACCTCTTCGGTGCAGGAGCTTCGAGTTTCGGGACTACACGGGGTGGCGGTGAGGTAGGTAACTGCGGTTCCTTCCATGCGCATGAGTCATCGGATCGGATGATGATGATGGTGGCGTCGACATCCCTACAGGTAAGCCGTGTATGCGGGCGTATGAGTGAAAGAGGTAAAGAGATAAGATAACAAAGACTACACAAACTTATGCAGTGCGTATCATTATAACTAATGGGTCGTCGCGGTTATAGTCTAGTATGCATGCAATTTCAGGTTCGCTATAACCAATGGCTCTGATACCAATCTGTCACACCCTCAAAATCCACTAACGGAGTTTTACCGTCAGAGGGTGTGAACTAACAGGATCGGATTCATTAGTTATAATCAAACCATAACACAAAGTTTTCAAACCACGAAAACGTTTACGAGTAATTAAATGCGGAAGCGTAAAAACCATGAAATAAATGTTGCGTCACTCAGGACGACTTAAACCAAATGATAACAGTTTTAAAAATAGTTTGCATAACAAAAGCGTTTCAAGCAATGCATGATCCTATACCGCGCGCCCTCCTCGGCTACCTGAGAATAACATACTAAAAGTGTCAACACGAGGTTGGTGAGTTCACAAGTTTATATAAAATAAAGCGTTTAGCGTTTTGCGTTCAGCGTTTTGCGTTTACCAGATAGTGTTAAATCAATTATATATCGATAGGTAGCTAGCCTATACAACAAGTATTACTAAGTGTTCGACACCGAAGCTGACTGTTTATCAAGTGCCTTGCCACCAGGTCATCCAGACCATGGTATGTGTTAGCCAAAATTACACCCGCTCGACCTCCAGTCGAGTTTAGCGTTGGGTGGGGTTTGTCAAACCCAGTAGTACTACTCAACAGTGACTCGCTATTATCAAAATATTAACCGGTTCGATGTGTAGGACTTCAATTGTTTCGTTTGCCACTTAGCCTTTACAAGTGATATATAATCTACTAACAAAATCTTAAATGCGTTTTCGAAGTATGTTATCTCTCCCAAGTGAAAAGCGTTTAAAACAGTTTAAAGGGGTAAGTGAAACTCACTGTTTGCCAATAATTCCCAAAAATAAATCACCAAGTGATGCGCGTCACAGAAAACTCTCTCTAGCGTTCTAAAACAACAAAGAGATTTTCTAAGTGTCGGAACTATTATCGAGTCTCTAGACTCGGCACATAACACCTATGCACAAATTACGTTTTGTGTTTCGTTTGTGAATCGTGTGTGACTTAACAAGTACATTTGTGATACGATACATGTGTGAACAATTATTTATGTGTCATGTATTAATAATGTATATCACTAGCAACTATTCCCCGCAGGGGCAATTTGGTCAAAATACCACACTTATTTAGCAAGTATTCCCCGCAGGGGCAATTTGGTCAAAACATATTAATTAACTAGCAACTAGCACTTTTCATGCATTTTCACAAAGTTCGGCAGTTAACTTTACCGAGACAGAATTCTACTTGAAAGATTATACTATTCCACCGATCATAGCATCTCAATTAATTCATCAAAAATCATCACAAAAGCATACATGTATTAGGTTTCCAGAACATATTTTATTTTATTTTTATTCCACATTGGTTTCTCACAATGATCAAAACATTACAGCAAACTCACAACAGTCAAATTCATGCGCAACAGAATCTTATTTGAAATTCCCGTTAAATGAAAAATCCAACAAATGCAAGACTAATTGGGTTAGGTTCTTAACTCAACAAGTTAACTTCCAGAAGTGGAACCAACCCATTTGGTCTTGTAGTTCATGAGATATAATATTTACAAGACAACCTAACAGCAGGTCTCACGATTCAGATTTGCACAACGATTTTGTAAAATCATAAAAGTTAACTTTTACACGTTCAAAAATTGCAAATTTATATTCTTTAGAAACTAGACTCAACCTAGTTTACTGTAGTATCAATTATCTCGACCAATTTTCACATTCACACCCGGTTACAGTCAATTGAACATCAATAACACAATCTGTCCAGAAACTGTTTGCATCCAAACTCAACATATTAACTATCTATGGACCATAATCCGTTCATATGACCTTATAGACACCATAATTTTTATCCATGCACATCAAATACACATTACATCCATGATTAGGGTTTTACTTGAACTCAAAATCAAGAAACAAACGATTAACATGCAATAACACTAATACTAGTTATCAATTCAACAATCAATACATCTTTCAATCAAACAAGACATATGAACACAATCACATATAAAAATCGGACATAGGGTTTATAATTAACCCATTAAAAATCGAAATTAAGCATAGAGGATGCATAGGATAGTTGTTTATACCTTCCTAGCACCTTAATCTTCAATTGAAAAGCTTAAAAATTGATTGTATGTATGTGTGTGAGTGGCGGCAGCCGAGAGCAAGGGGGAGGGGGGTCCGATCGGGGTAGAGGGAGAGGAGAGAAAGAGAGGCTAGGGTTTGGTTAATATTAATAATAATAATCATGTTACATCTTGGTCCCTCCACTTTCAAATGTTACTTTTCTAGCTTAATTAACTAGTTCTAGCATCACATATAATATAATCAAGTATCACATATGTCTAACACATAATTATCACATAATTATTGTTTTGACGTTTTTCATTTATTCACCAATGGTTTGCGTTAACTCGTTTGCGTTTCGGTGCAATTCCTGAAAGACTACACATGTAGTAAGTGTCAAACGTCATTTAAACCCTAGTTTAAATGTAATGAGGTGTGCGTTATAGATTCAATGATCTTTAAGTTTGAATTGACGGAGTTGAGTTAACGGAGTTAACCTAAAATTGACGGATGTCATATAAATGTTATTACTAAGCGATGTTCTTTTAACAGTTTTTTTAAAGGCGAACTTGTTAAACAGGCGAAGTTAAGGGGTAAGCGAAGTTAACCCTAACTTCGCCTGTATAATATAAACAGTATATAAAGAAGACTTATAGTCAAACACTTTTCACTTTTCACTTTTCTTTAAACCCGACGAACTTATCATCAATTAACCATAGGCGAAGTTGTATCTTAATTCAATCAGTGTTATATTTCCTCGATTTCAACTCGTGTTAAAGGTGTGTAGGTTTTGTTTAGATGATAATCTATGTCAATGGCGTAAATCACAGGTCGTTTTGGTCCGATTTGTGACCCCGTTCATACAAACTTTCAACACCCGCTTTTCAAACTTATTTTAACGTGGTCGTAATCAACTTGATCGTCTAGATCTTCTTAAACACATGTTTTGTTGAGTCCTCAATCACCAAATTATCCAAATCTCACCTCGATTAGCTTCTAAAATGTTGCCGCTTCAGTTCAGGCGAAGTTACAGTTTAGGCGAAGTTATCCTTAACTTCGCCTAAGGTTTAACTTCGCCTGTGCTTTATTAATTAACTAATCTTAAGCGAAGTTGTTCAATGGCGAAGTTATGTTTAGGCGAAGTTATCCATAACTTCTCCTCATACCTAACTTCGCATGTTTAATTATTTCATTTAAAATTATATTAATTGTTATCAGGCGAAGTTGTGGTAAAGGCGAAGTTATTAACAACTTCGCCCTTTCCCTAACTTCGCCTATACAGAAACTATCATAACTACGCTCATGGTAACAAGCGAAGTTGTGATTTGCTTTGACGTTTATCTAACTTAGACCGTTTGTAGTGCAGATTTGGCAGCTGTAGCAGGAGCAGGAGGTGCTGGTGGTGACGAAGGAGGAGATAACAATCGTCAGTTTTTCCCGGGGCATAACATGTACATCACTTTGGACCCGAATGCGAGCGGTGTTGATGATTATCGCGAGATCATCTCTTTTCTTATCCGCTCGCGTATCTTCCACGCTATTACTACAACTCTGCCCATCTCTTTACCAAATATAGAAGATTTCTGGCAGACTGTTGAGTATGATTGCAGAGTTGAGCCCCCGGTTATGCGTGCAACGGTTAACAATTAGGAAGTGCAGTTCTCGTCAGAACAGATAAGGGTTGCTTTGCAGTTTGGGGATGAAACGAGAAATGATCCTACGGACTTCGTGGCTCCACTCAGAGATGGTGCTTTTCTAAGAATGGGCTATTCTGGTCCATTGGGGGATACTCAGAGACGCAAGGGGTTTCTGTTAGATCAATGGCGCCTTCTCATGCACGTGATGATCGTGTGCATGTCGGGTAGAAAGGCTGGTACGGATGGAATGGGTGCGACCATGCAGTCGGCGATGACAGCACTGACTTACAACAAGCGTTATAGCTTCAGTCGGATGGTGTTCTATGAGATAGACCATCAGAGACGAGCGGTGGCGCGTGAGAGGTTCTTGATGTATCCAAGATTCCTACAAATGATCTTGAATCACGTGGCTCCCTCGTTACCTCAGCGCCGTCCGATTCGGTATGTGGAAAGTGTCAGCAAGCGAATCTTCGCCCAATGCAGATCATCAAGTGCTAGAAGTAAACCTGAGCCCCGTCCTCGACATACTCCGTTATTTGGGTACTTGATCAACCCGGAGTATGTTGCAGCTCGTGGGGACGAGTTTCGGGATCTGGCACCGCAACAGGCTGGAGCACCTCAACCACCACCTGAGGTACAACAATCTCCACCTGCTGCTCCTGTTGTGGCACCGGAGGAACACGTCGATCTTGAAGCTGCTTTTGGCGGCCAAGGCTTTTTCGATATGGAACGTGTTGATCCAGAGGAAGAGGTGTAGGTCTCGGCTGCACATGTTTCAAGTGTGGATGTGTCGATGGCAGCTACGACTGTGGCTGATTCTGAAAGAACTGATTCTGATTCCTCAAATGATGACGTGGCTGAAGCAAGACAGATTCTGATTACTCAAGAAAGAATTCACGGAAAGAGAAAGAGAGACACAGATGATAGTGAATCAGATTTTGAGGAGGATTTACATCGGTTGGTTCGTCGGACGAGAAGGGCAAGAACGGGTGAAGGATCGGGAGCTGGTGAGAGCTCGAGGGTGGTTCGTTTTTCTCCACCCGCACTGTCTGGTATGTCTATGGTCCCTACATCATTGACAGTTACAGGACCGATCACCTCGGGTGTTCCCGTTTTGACTACCTCATCCTCCTTTGGCATACCACCCACTACATTTCAACTTCCGGCTCCAGAGATTGTGTCCTTGCCCCCCCCCCCCCCAACTCTTACTCCATCGGAGGTCGTTGCAAGGTTTGTTGAGTCGACGGTTGTTGCCACTGCAGGGTTGTCTGTTACGATACCACCTGCGGTTACGTTTCCATCTGTTTCTGATGTGCCGGTTACCTTGGGAATCCCTCCTCCGTACGCTCAATACATTTCACATATGAGGTTTGATTTCGATGCAACCCTATCCGACTCGGAAAGAATAGCAGCTCTTGAAAGGGTCGTGGCAGAACAGTCAAGAGTAAATCTGATCCAGACTCACGCTATTCAGCGCCTCGTTGCAGAGAATCAAATTCAGTCGTCCCTCCTGATTGAGCGTGGTAAAATTTTTGATGCCTTGAAACAGTTCTTGGCATCTCAGGGGGAGACGAGCTGTAAAGGTGATGAGCTGAGGACGAAGAAGAGAAACGATCGAGACGATGATCCCAATGCATCGAAAGATGCAGGTGGAGAGTTGCCAAAAACTGAACAAGCTCTTGGGACTTCCACAACTCAGGGGGAGTCAACTGGTGCAACTGGCGGATCGGGGGGTGATGACGTGGTGGTAGTGGATGCTGAGGTGGTGTTGGATGATGATGTTATAGGTGATGAGGATGTGTTACCGTTGGAAGAGATCGAGAAGATAGGGGCTGAGATTGTGATTGACAATGAAGTCGAAGAGGGAGAGATTGTGGAGGATAATATTGAGCATGAAATTCCGGCAGTTGAAAAGTCAGATTTAGGTCAAGATACGGAATGTGATGAGACTGAATGGGAAGAGCAGCCAAGATGGAAAGAAGGCTACGCTCAGTGATTCGTAAAGACTAAGAAACCGGCGGTCCCTACTATGTTCAAGAAAAGTTACAACATCAAAGGGTATGCTGAATCGAAAAAGGGGATCATTTGCTGGTTATATGATGAGCAGTTGAGGCTCTTTGTAATTAAACGCTATGATGGAGTTCAGTATTTCAAGAGATTGTTGAGGTCGTTGAATACCTTGCCTGAGTGTGAGGTGAGGGACTTAGCCAAGTTGGGGTTAATAAACAGGAGTGATGATAATATAGCTAGGATTATTAGAAAGATAGTCTGGAAAGAAAGCATAAAGGAGAAAAAGTTCGAGCTGTTGAAACCGCAGAAAGGAAAGATCGTTGAGGATAAAGACAGAGGAATGAGAGCTGATGGCAAGCCTTGGATGATAATGAAGTATAAGCCGATCCGGTGCTTAAAAGAAGTGCCGATGAAACAAATGCCCAAGGATGTGCTAAAGGTTCTGAAATGGTGGTACGTTGATAGTGAAACGGCTGAGGCAGTGATGGAGGATTAAGATGAACAAGAGTTGCTGAGAGTGTACGATCCTATGCACTTAGTGAATTTGTCTCAAGCAGACTTGCAGGTGCTGAACGAGAAAAAGATATTTTACATTCCTGCTTGGAAAGAAGAAGCCAAGAAATACCAAAGAGTAGTTTCAGTTTGTGTACGAGAAGGCGTTCATGCTTGAAGACGGGAGATACGAGATTTTTGAGATTACAAGACACGTGATTGAAGATGAGATATGAAGCTACTGCCAAGGGGGAGTCTGTTGGTGCGTGATGTCAGTAGTTCAGTATCGAGTGTCTGTAATAGTGTTAGTTTGGTTTGTATTAATGTTTAAGCGAACTTGTTTCACAAGTTCGCCCTTCATAAGCGAACTTGTGGTTTAAGCGAAGTTAGTGACAACTTCGCCTAGCATGTTAGGCGAACTTGTCGAAGTGTATCTAAGTTAGGCTACGGGTTCGTTTGTAAAAAAAAAAAGATGAAGTACGTGTAATTGGTGATTGAATATCACGTGTTATTAGTTGCAATACAACGTGTCTTTTGCGTATTGTAACGTGTGTTTGCTTGTGTTTAACGTATATCGCTTCTACGCTCGTATCGTCTTACGTAGGGATTCCGCACCTACGTAGAACGAGATATTTCCGTGTAGATCCGGCTAGGAACCTACAGATATTTACAGCCAGGACAAGCATCCGCGATTCTAAAGCAAATAAAGAAATCCTTCTATAAGATTTAGATACTGTTGAAAAGATAAGGGATCTGCCAAACTCAGAATGGAGGCATATCAACAAAGGGTAGCTGGGGCATACAACAAGAGTATAAGGATCAGAAGATTTCAAGAAGGAGACCTGGTCTTGAGGAAAGCCTTCTAAAATATGACCAATCCGGTAGATGGAAAGCTAGCACCCAAGTGGGAAGGACCTTATCTGATCTAGTCAGAGGCTGGAAAGGGGGCATATCATTTGCTCACTATGGAGGGCGACTGGTTACCAAGGTCATGGAATTCTATCCACCTCAAGAAGTACTTTTTCTGATCAAGATCAAGTACCCTCCGAGGATCGAGTATCCTTAAAGTATCTAGGATTCTAAAGTTGGTAATATCTATCTGATCACTTGTTCATTTAAGTTTCTTAATAATTTAAGGATAACATACTTTTAACATTTGTTTTTTTTTCAAGTTTTAAATAACAATGCAGGGTTCTAGTTAGAGGATCAATAACTAAGAGGTTGGCCACCTCTCCTTCACGTTTAAGGTACACTACTGTTTCTTTTGCCTTGCCCATGATTAAGATATGACCCCCGATGGTCATATCTTCCTAGGATTAAAGGTTTTCACCTTTCTTATAAATTAGAGTTTCTACACTCTCGCCTGGAGCGCACGCTATCCAACGTATAGTCCGGGGCAGCGGGACCAATACACGCTTAGTGGCTAACAATTTCGTTGTCTTCGGCTATATGGAGGATCCTACGATTTATGGTAGACGTACCATACCACCGGTTTATAACATTTTCATGTTATCTCAAGAAAAAGGTTTCTAATTAGATCTTATGGTATGATTTATACTTGTTGATTTACATTTACTTGGTTTAAATCTTTATAAATTCTTTTATGAAAGGATCCAAGATCCTTAATTTGTTTTTACAAGGATACTCTATCCTTAAAACTTTTTACTCAAAGATATTTCTTAAAACATTCAACAAGACTAAAGCCATATCAAACATACTTTAAGAATAACAAATAACAAGCAAATAGTCGAAAGTTTTAAGTTATTATTAATAATAAGTCACCTTGATTTACCAAAATTCTTAACCCGGATTTCACCATTCGAAAAGATGGACCATCCACCCGGGTTAAGCACGCATTACTAGTTGTTCATGATTTTCAGGGAGAATAAGAGGTTGTGGATATATAGCTTGAAGGGAAGTTCTCAAGGAAAATCTATAGATATATGATAATTATATCTAGCTTGTCAAATCTCATTTATTTTTGCAGGAAGTTTGAATTCAAAGGCAAAATGGCAGCTATGTTCATATCACAACCGTCATTTTGGGGGCAATTGTTAAGGCACGAAAATTTGACAATGTGGATACGTGATCCTGGCATATGTTCTTGGATCAGTTATCCTTAGTCAGGTCCTGTTAGAATCAAGGATCCTTAATACTTATTACTTACTAACAATTGTTTCTCATGTGTAGTCTTGTATTTAGCAGTTGTAATAGCTATAAGACGTGGTCTACCTCATATTTCGCTACTGGGGACTCCCAGCACGTGGTCAAAAGATGTTGAAGGAGTTAATAGAGTAGTGCCATGAAAATAGGACTTTTTGTTAGCTTTCTTTTGTATATATTGAAGCCATTGATCAGTTAGGAAAAGGAGAGAACACAACCCACTTAGCATACGATTTACTCTGTAATTCAAGCATTAGATACACCCTTAGTCATCATTGTAATCGCTGATCATAGCTTCCAACCATTTGTAACCCGATTTTTGATTAATAAAGTGGTGATAGACGATTTTTCATCACCGGGGTTTTTTTCCTTTGATCTAATCAAGATCAAGGGGTTTTACCTCGCAACAAATCATGGTGTTCATCCTTGTTACTTTTACACAACCATTATTGTTAACATAGAACTATACCTCACAATTACGGATTTGGTTACATAATCATTAGTTGATTTTTGACCAAAACAATATTTATTGTAGAATTGGAATGAAGAAATGGATAAAAAAAATTAGAGGATTTTGATAAAATTTTCTCTAAAATCAATGAATTGGTAAAGAGAGGGAAAGAAAAACATGGATCAAACATTTGTCTTTTTGACAGGTGTTGTGCTTGAGAAGGTAAATTTAATCAAAACCAATGCTCAAAAGAAAAACCACATAAATCCCAATCTGAAGGAAGTTTAAAAGAATTAGGTAAACAATTATATAATATGTTATTGTATAAAATTTGAACATTATGTATTTTTTATATAGTTGCAGCAGTTGATCTTTCTCTAAATCATAACAACAAAAAAGAGATTGAAGATGTGGATTCAGGGTGTATTAAGAAAGGAGCTGATGAAAAGCAAGACAGTGATATTAATTAAATTAAAGGGGACTTAGCCGATGGAGTTGATAAAACTCAAGGTAAAAGTTTTTCTAATACGTTCAACTATAAAAAACCCAAAAAATTCATATGTTTTTATTTCTAAATAAATCTTATTTCATTTAATATCATAAATTCCTTCAAAGAAAAATGACTTGATTTAAGATGATGTGAGCAAAGAAGTACAAAAAAAGGATGAAACTCAAGTGAACTTAGCCGATGGAGTAGATAATAATCAAGGTAAAACAGTTGATAAGAATCATCTTATATGTTCAAATATTTAAAACACTCTAAAAATTCATGTTTTTAACCAGTAATCACTATTACATATCTCAGCAAAAAAAAGATGAAGCGGATCAAGATAGTGTGAGCAAAAAAGCTCAAAAAGATGATGAGATTCAAGGGGGCTTAACCGATGGAAGTATAAAACTCAAGTAAAAAGGTTTTCTAACACGTTCAACTATAAAAAACACCCTAAAAATTCATGTTTTTTTTTATTTCTAATTAGATCTTATTTCATTAAATATTAGAAATTCCTTCAAAGACAAATGAATTGATTCAAGATGATATGAGCAAATAAGTACCAAAAATGATGAAACTCGAAGGGACTTAGCCGATGAAGTTGAAAATAATCAAGGTAAAACAGTTGATAAAAATCATCTTATACGTTCAACTTAAAAAACCCTAAAGATTCATGTTTTTTAACTTGTAATCACTATTACATATCTCAACAAAAAAACTCAAAAAGATGATTAGATACAAGGGGGCTTAACTGATGGAAGATAAAACTCAAGGTAAGAATTTTTCTAATACGTTCTAATACGTTCAACTATGAAACTAATATTTCGATTGCAACAACTGTTACATTAACTGAGGGAGTTGACAACGATTATGAGAAGGAAATCTGCATTAACATGGGGGTGTGATAATGAACAAGTTCAAGGTAATATATTAATACATAAAAGATGAACATTCTATAATTATTTAAACGTTCGTGACCGAACAATAACAGTTACTAATTATACCAATTTACTTTGGCTACGTCTATAGGTACATCAGCAAAATATGATGATGAAAGAAAAACAAAAGATATCATTCAAGGCTATTTATTAAAAAACTATAAATTCGATATAGTATTTTCATAATACACAAAAAGACAAAAAAAATTAAAACAAAAAAATTGATTTGTAGTTACAACACTTGAAGAATTAAATGAAGAAATAGCCAAAACTTAAGTTAAGAATTTTTCTTTATGACTTGAATTGCAATATCTGTTTATAAATCTCTAATATGTTCAAAATTGTGATAATCTTGATTGAAGGAGATAATAAAGTATCTAACGATAAAGTTGATTGTGGGAAGAAAGGTTTAAATCTAATATGTTCAAATATAAATCTTATACGTTCAGCTACAACTATTTAAACATTCATGACCGAACAATAAGAGTCGTTACTAGTTATACCAATTTACTTCGGTTATGGCTATAGGTACATCAACACAATACTATGGTGAAAGACAAACAAACGATATCATTCGAGGTAATTTATTGTAAAAACTATTGTTTGAATATAATATTTTCATAATACACTAAAAGACAATAAATTTAAAATGGTATGTAGTTACAGAAGTTGAAGAATTAAATGAATAAATTGAAGAGAAAAATATTATCAGGGAGTCTACTAAAGGTATTAAAAGTTTTGTATATACTATAGAAAGTTCATACACTCTCAAACTATATATATATAGGGTTTGGATCAAATACAAATGAAATTAACGTTCTAAACGTGAGAATCAAGTAGAGTAATTATATACACAAGTAGAATAATTATGTAATTACTTTATGATAATTACTCTATGATGTAATTACATAATTACCCTACTTGTATATATAATTACTCTACTTGATTCTCATGTTTAGCACGTTAATTTCATTTGTACGTTAACATTTCCCTATATATATATATGTGTGTGTATATATATATAACTGAGTTTTATTGCAGATCATGTTGATGATAATGTTGAAGAAAATTATGAATATGACAGTGAAGATTTGGATTCAGTGATAATGAAGGCTCCATTTTTCAATCAATCAACAACATTTACGACTCCTGCATCAAAATAAAAAATACCACTTGTTGCTACATCTCCTACACCAGCTGCAAATGATCTCGAAATAAAAAATATACAGAGAGAAGAAAGAGAAAAAAAAAGCTAGCTCCATCATTGAAATCACCTTACCACCATTGGGAAATTGGAATGGCTGAAAAATAATGACTGATGAGCGGATTGTTTCACGCTTTGTTATTGGTGATCTTTCTGAAAAAAATAAAATCGAAATCATTTAAAAGTCAGAATTCAACAATTCTGTCATGTTTGTGTTTGAATGTTTTTGTCCTAATATATACATCTCAGCTGGTGCTATGAGGATTTACACTGAATTGTTGAATTATGAAGAAAATTGTTAGTGTACGGTTTTGTTGTCTCGAGTCTTTGTAACTTATCGATTGTAATTTATTATTATTTTAATGTATGGGGTATTTATGGAAAACCAAGCCCATTCGTTATGTGTAGTCTCATTCATTAAGAATGTTTAACGAATGAGCCAGTTTGTTATTTGTACACTCCATTCGTTAAGGACTTTAACAAATGGACATTAATTTATTATGTATGTATCCCATTCGTCATGGAATGTTGACGAATGGGGGTATGGTGAATCAGTAATTCGCTATGATTTTCGTTTAACTTATGTAATGATAACGAATGGAGCCCATTTGTTACAGGATGTGTAACGAATGGGATCCATCGTCTATATAAGGTTGTTATGCCTTGAGTAACTTAAGTATTGTTTAAGCTATCACCTCGAACCCCTGCCCAATTACTCTCTCAATCAATACTTCGTTAATCTTATTATTATTATTATTATTATTATTATTATTATTATTATTATTATTATCATACAACTAATTAATTAAGAACATATCACATAACTAGATCCGTAGTCTAATCAATCTAATAGGTATATGGATTGATTAGATATGAGTATTGGTATTAGTGTTCTTCAAGTGATATCAGAGCAAATCTAGGGTTAGATTGCTCTTAGTTAAGGTAATTTGATAAGAATTTGATGTTTATTAATTAATTATCGGTTTAAAGTTAAATTTATTGATTTTGGTTGAATTAAGATTCGTATATGTTAATTGAGGATTGAATTGGGTTGAATTATGTTCGGTGTGGTTTGTGGAAGGTTAGTGTGGATTGAATTGGATTATTAAGGTAGTTTGTGATGGATTTAGGCTGAGATTGTTGATTGTACGGAACAGGATGTAATCGTGTTCGATTTGGTGGAATTTGGTAATCGATTGATTGATTTGAGTGTTATGGGATACGATAGGATTGTTCGTGGGTTGATTACGAGTAAAATGAGCTTCGATTTGGTCGATTTGGTGATTAATAGACAAAGTATTACATGAATTTGGTTTGTGTTTTGGTAAAATTAGATCTAAAAAATTTTTAGATTTCTGGAAATCTGTGTTTGAATATTTGAAGATTTGAATATTGCCTTGATTCGTTATGAATCATTCGTTATGCACATGTTGTCATTCGTTATCAGTCTCTAACTGATTCGTTACACGAGTAAACTTTGTTACAACTGAATAACAAACTAATCTGTTATTCACTGTAGCTAATTCGTGCTCACTGATTCGTTGATGATTCGTCATTCTGACTGGTCATTGATTCGTCATTCTGATTCGTCACTCTGATTCGTCATTCTCATTCGTCACTAATTAGTTAATCATTCGTCTACTCATTTGCTAGTTGATTCGTCATTGATTCATCAACTGATTCGTCATCCAGATATCAATTAATTTGTTAAGTTTCCTGTTCCTGTTTCGTCATCCATACATCACTTAATTCGTTAAGATTACTGTTCCTGATTCATTACTGAAATTTCATTTTTAACCCTAAAGTTTGAATTGTGTTTAACCCTAAAGTTTAATTTCGTTGTTTAAAATGGCTAGTTTTTATGCATTGGCATCTTAGAACGTACTGATGCAACAAATGTTACACATTGATGTGGAAATTCGATCTCATTCGAAATGTCTTTGTTTGATGAAATTTAATGATTTTTCTAAATGGGAACCACGTTTCTGAGCACATATTGGTTCTGTGCATCCTGATTGTTCCCATTGTCTTGATGAAGTTTATACTGTTCCAATGCTTGGTAGTGAAACTACGGGTTTTACCCCAAAAGCTTTTATCAATACTCGCAAGAGGAAAAGAAAAATTTAGATATTGAGACTTAAGCATACTCAACTTTGACTATGGCATTACCCGATAACATATTTCATCAAGTTGGAAGTATTAAGATATGTGCTTCATTGTTTCAACACATTAAGATGAGAAGCATGGGAAACACAGAAGAAAGCAAGAAAGTGATGTTGAAGTTTCAATTTCGAAACTTTAACTTATTGAAGGGTGAGATTATTGAAGAGATGCTTACTCGTTTTAACCATTTGAAAGCAGAAATGAACAAATTGAAGATGGAACCATCTGAATCTGCAAGATTGATACAGTCAAGAATGCGTTACCGGGTTAATATTCAACATTCCTGATGGTGTTGAAAGAAAATAACTATTTCAAGAATGAAGATCTAACGGCTTCAGAATTCATGCAAAAGGTGGAAGCTAGAGAATATGATCTGAAATGTCATAAATCTTCAAAAGAAACTCAAGACCCGACTTTTTGTGGAGGTTGTATGCCATTAAGTAGCACTGCAACTCCGATTACTGCATTTCTTAATCAAAACGCACAAGAGGAATCATCAACTTATAGTGATCCTAGTGTATGCTTCTTGGCATCTGGGTTTACTGATAATTCTGGGGGTTTTGGACGATCTGCTCCTGCTAATAGATTCACTACACCACCAAATGTTAACATGAAATAAGTTGAACATAATTTCGCTTTTCTTTATGCTTTCATGACATCATATGAAAATTTGGTTGGTAGTAAGATTGCTAGAAGTGAACTGACTGATGAAGACTATGACCAAATTGATCCAGATGATTTGGAACTTATGAATCTTAAATGGAACATGGCCATGATTGTGAGAAAGGTGAAGAAGTTTATGCAAAGAACTGGTAAAGATCTACCATCTCTGAACAAACGAGTTGGTTTTGAAAAGTTAAAAGTCAAATGCTACAACTGTCAAGAATTTGGTCACTTTGCAAAAGAATGTGATAAACTGAAGAAAGAGTAAAATGGACCTAGAAATCAAGACAGAAATTCTGGGAAGAAGGGTAATGATTATGCTGAAAAGACTTCTGGCGGTAAACTGTGACATCCCTTTTTATCGTTTCAGTTAATAAAATAAAATATGAGTTATTATGAGTCGAACTATGTAACATTTGTTACTTTTCAAATCCGAAACCCGACCCATTTTTTTTCTTTTGCCTCATTTATTATTCGAGCGGTCGTTACTAAATAAATTCCCGCCCTCGTTTAAGGATATATTTTTCGTTTATTTATTTATTAACAATAACTATGAACAAAATATTATAATACCCCCTAACTAACTTATCCAATCTTGCATCCAACACCATAGATCAAGGACCAATAAGCAATAAACAAAATCATATTCTTTCCCTCCTTTTTCTCTACCACCACCGACGACCATGACCCCCCCTTTCTTGTTCCTCAATTTCTGAACATATTGATCTTACCAAATCATTAGCTTACCTTAATCCGATCCTACCGACACCTTAAACATGGTAAACTATTAACGATTGACAGCTAACCTAACAAACATGAACCGCGGCTCTTTTGACCTTGTAACACAATAAATACTCGATTATTGTCACACCCCATTCTAAGGCCTGGGAGTATGACCAACAGTTGTTACCACAATTGTAAATAAATCAGAGTTCCGTGTTTAAGCGGAAGTCTTTTAAAACTTGTGGATTATAATATTTACTTTTACAAAAGACGGGATTATAGAATACCCGTTTAAGTTATATCAAAAGCATTACTTTTATTTACAAACCACCAATTAAATATTTATCAGTTGATACAAAAAAGATCCGAGCCATCGGATATCTTGAGCTTCTTCATTCATCAAGCGCTAACTTTGATCACCTGCAAAATGAAAATAAAATACGTCAGCAACGAATGCTGGTGAATATGCTGACGCTAAAAATATTTTCTTTTACTTTCTTACCCCTCGAGACTACGCCTACCTCGGCCCATCGTGGCTTAGGAATAACAAAGCTAAAACAAGACGATTATAATTTTGAGTCTTTACACTAAATACCTCAGCAAACACCGCAGCGTTCGACTTAGTTATGTACCTGTATGTATACACATGGTCGTGCTTCCAGCAGGAAAGCGTCGTACGACCAGGTGTGGTGCGATGTGCCCACCACGTACTACCACATATGTAAGGATCCAGACAAACGTATACTACATCCTGAGGTCTAGGCTTATACTCTTATTTATAACAGTTTTAGGAACACATAGTCCCTTGTAAATCATTTTCATATAACACATTTGACTCGTTGAAACAAGTTTGTAAAGTTTGGGGGCGTATTCACCTTTTCAATTTGGGATCGGCTTCAAACACTGTTCGAGGGTCTTTTCCTTGATATCTCGCACCTATAGTACGAGTATAACCATTTCTTAGTCGGATATACAATCCGGCTTAAGACCTTTAGTCTTATTTTATAATCTTTACCTCGATTAACCTTTAGTTCAAAATCTTTTACTTTAAACCCTTTAGTTAAAAAATAATATTATAAACCTTTAGTTTATTTATAAAACCCTACGTTTCTTCATCTCTAAGAGACGTATTCTTTTCTTTTCTTTATTATTGAAGAATAGTTATTATTACTTAAATAAAATTTTCATAACAAAGAATATATATACTTACACACACACACACACGCACACATATATATTTATCGATATTCATAATTCTATCTTTTATTCTTTCTTTTGTTATGTTTTCTTTTCTTTTATCGGTATCGAGTATAACCTCAACTTTAAGGTTTAAGCCTTTTATAATATTTTATTATTATTTTCATTGGCGTTACGCCTACCTTTGTTAGCTTAAGGAAACCCTAATTACTCGAGCAGCACTCCAACACCGCTTACCTTCTTTTCCTTCTCGATCAACCCTTCTTTTCGTTTCTCTTTCCTTGGCACGCCAAAAGATAAACACCAATCTTTCACCACTTGTCGGCACGCCTTCCAATACTACTCGCCATGGGGAACAAAAAACTTCTTCTTGGTGGGTACGTCGGTGGAAAGTGGCACGAACTTCGAGGAAACGACACGACTATCGAGGAAATGGGCACGGAAATCGAGTAATCGGGACACGCTTTTCGAGGTATCGGGCACACTTTTCGAGGTGGATCGAAAATATGATTGTTGGAACTTAGAGAGATGTTAGAGAGAGAGTTATAAGCTGATTTGATTTGTGAGTTGTGAAGAATCCGTGGCCTTCTACTTATAGGCAAATCTGGAAGCCCATCGCGATACACGATGGCCTTCAGTATGCCTGCCGCGTATCACGACGTAGCCCTGCATCGTCACCCAGTAGGTCTGCCACGTGGCAGACGGTGTGCCACGTGTTGACACGTGGCGGACGATGTGCCACGTGTCGGGACACGTGGCAGACGGTGTGTCACGTGTGGACACGTGGCAGAACATGTGCCAGAGGTGTCAGGAACAAGTTCTTCTAGAAGGTTTGACTAATCTCTTCGCGATACGCGATGATCTTGTCCTTTGTCCCGTCGCGTATCACGAGGGGACAGAAAATCAGCATTTTATTTTAAGCCCCTAGGTTTGGAATTTTGACATTTTTGGTCCCTAGACTTTGCGAAGTTGACATTTTGAACTCGAAATTTCCATGATGTTACATCCTCCCCACCTTGAAATAAATCTCGTCCTTGAGATTGCATTCTTTAGAATTGATGGGGATATTTTCTTTTCATTTCGGATTCGAGTTCCCATGTATACTCGGGTCCTTTTCGTGTGTCCCATTTTACTTTAACAATTTTCAATGTTCGTCTTTTCAATTTCTTTGTTTTAGAATCTTCTATTTGAATTGGTTTTTCAACAAATTTTAAGTTTTCATTAATTTCAACATCCTTTAAGGGCATTGATAGAGATTCATCTGCCAAACAGTTTCGCAAATTAGAGATACGGAATACGTTGTGTATCCTCTGCATTTCCTCGGGAAATAGCAAAAGATATGCGACGGTACCAGTTCGTTCGAGTACCTCGAAGGGTCCAACGAATCGAGAAATTAATTTTCCTTTCTTTCCGAAGCGAACAACGCCTCTCCAGGGCAAGACCTTTAAAATAACTTTGTAACCAACATTTAATTCCAACAGCTTATGACGGACATCGGCGTAACTCTTTTGGCGATCACGTGCCGTCTTAAGTCGTTCTCAGATTTGAAGAATCTTGTCGGTGGTTTCTTGGACTATCTCGGGTCCAGATAATTGATTGTCTCCGGTTTCAACCAACACACAGGCGTTCTACATTTACGACCATATAACGCCTCGAATGGTGCAGGTTGAATACTTGTGTGATAGCTATTGTTGTATGAGAATTCCATTAGGGGTAAGTGGTCATCCCAACTTCCACCTAAGTCGATCACACAAGCACGAAGCATGTCTTCCAATGTTTGAATTGTCCTTTCACTTTGCCTATCAGTTTGTGGATGATAGGAGGTGCTAAGATTTAGCTTTGTGCCTAAGGCTTGTTGGAAGTTTTTCTAGAAGTGAGACGTAAAACGGCTGTCTCGATAAGAAATTATAGATAGTGGTACTCCATGCAAAGCAATGATGTTGTTCATGTAAATACGCGCTAGTCTATCCATTGAGTATGATTCATTGATGGGTATAAAGTGTGTGGATTTTGTTGGCCGATCCACAATAACCCAAATTGCATTGTGTTGTCGAGTCATTTTCGGGAGTTTAGTAATGAAATCCATAGTGATTAACTCCCATTTCCATATGAGAAGTTCAGGTTGCTGGAGCATCCCGAAGGCTTTTGGTGTTCAGCCTTGACCTTCAAACATGTTAGACATTTCACCACATGCGAAGCGATGTCTTCCTTCATCCCATTCCACCAGTAGTTTGATCTAAGATTTTGGTACATTTTGTCACTACCAGGGTGCATCATGTACTTGGACTTATGAGCTTCATTCATAATTTTCTCACGCAAGTCCCCAACGATTGGTACCCATATCCTATTACCGAGTCTAAGGATACCATCGTCACCCTTGACTAGTGAGTCAATGGTGCCGTTACGTTTTTCGTCGGAGATTTGATTTTCATTGATAACTTGAGTTTGGGCAGATTTGATTTGTTCGAAAAGTTCGACTCGGGGTTCTAACCGCAACGCTCGGACTCTCTTTGGCTTTTCATGTTCTTTACGACTTAAGGTGTCAACCACAACGCTGGCCTTACCTCTGTGATAGACAATTTCGCAGTCATAGTCATTTAGAGTTTCCATCCAGCGTCGTTGGCGCATATTAAGCTCTTTTTGATCGAAGATGTGCTTTAAGCTTTTATGATCGGTATACATGATAAATCTTACTCCATAGAGATAGTGCCTCCATATCTTAAGTGTAAAGATTATGGCGCCTAACTTTAGATCGTGAGTTGTATAGTTCTTTTCGTTTACCTTGAGTTGACGAGAGGCATAAGCGATTTCTTTCTAGCGTTCCATTAGTATACATCCCAAGCCGGAATGAGACGCGTCACTAAAGACAACAAAATCCTCAGTACCTCTCGCAAGGCCAGTATAGGTGTTTGGGTGAGTTTTTGTTTGAGTATAGCGAATGCCTCTTGTTGTTTTGCTCCCCATTCGTACTTGATGTTTTTGCGAGTTTTAAGGGAATGGCTATACGAGAGAAATTTTCAATGAACCTTCGATAATAGCCGGCAAAACCCAAGAAACTTCGAATCTCGGTAGGCGACTTTGGAATTTCCCACTTCGAGATGGCTTCGATTTTAGCGGGATCGACTTGAATACCATTCACATTGATGACATGCCCAAGAAATTTCACTTCGTGCAACCAGAACTCGCATTTTGAGAACTTGGCGTACAATTTCTCGGTTCTTAGTAATTCAAGTAAGGTTCGAAGGTGGACTTCATTATCATCCTTAGAATTAGAATAAATAAGTATGTCTTCGATGAATACGATAACAACTTTATCCAAGTAAGGCTTGCATATTCGATTCATCATGTCCATGAACGCGGCTGGCGCATTAATAAGTCCGAATGGTATAACGGTGAACTCATAATGGCCATACCTTGTTTGGAAAGCAGTTTTCGGAATATCCTCGGATTGGACTTTGAGTTGATGGTAACCGGAACGGAGATCGATTTTGGAAAAGAAACTCGCACCTTGAAGTTGGTCGAAAAGATCATCGATTCGAGGGAGTGGATAACGATTTTTGATTGTGACTTTGTTTAGAGCACGATAATCAATACACATACGCATAGATCCATCCTTCTTTTTGATAAAAAGTATCGGCTCTCCCCATGGTGATGAACTTGGTCGAATAAAGCCTTTCTCGAGAAGCTCGTCAAGTTGTTTCTTTAGTTCCTTCATCTCAGTTGGAGCAAGACGATATGGTGCCTTGGCAATCGGAGCAGTACCGGGAATAAGATCGATCCTAAACTCTACTTCGCGATCGGGAGGGATTCCAGGAAGTTCATCAGGAAAGACATCAGAAAAATCGGAGACGACAGGTACGTCATTTGGGTTGGATTCTTCAGTAACGTAGGCCATGAATGCTAGGCATCCTTGATTCAAACATTTGTTAGCCCTAATCATGGAAATTATGCTAACTTGGCCAACGTCTTTGTCCCCTTCAATTCGAATGGTTCGTTTATCAGGGGCTTGAAGTTCGATGGTTTTGCTATTGCAAATGATACGGGCATGGTTATTGGATAACCAATCCATACCAAGTACAATGTCAAAACCAGCAAGAGTCATGGGCAAAAAACGAATAGGCAAAATATAACTTGCTAAGAGAATTTTTCCATTTTAAGGGCTTCGGAGATTTCAACGATTTCGCCACTAGCAGTCTCGACGTTTAGAGTTTTATTTAACTTTATTAAAGGTTCGTTTAATAGACTACAAAAGCTATAATCTATAAAACTTAAATTGGCACCCGAATCAAACAAAACTCTAGCATAGGTGTCGTTGACTAGAAACGTACCAGTGATAGTTTCCAGCATGTCAGTGGCTTGTTTTGTGTCGAGTACGAAGACTCTTGCGTTTCCTTTCTTGTTTTGACCACTTCTACCCTCACCACCGGTCGCGGGTTTGTTCTTCGGACAATCGAAACTTAGATGTCCCATCTCTTTGCAGTTGTAGCAGGTCATCCTTTTCATCCAACAGTCGGCCGTCGCATGGCCAGGTCGATTGTATGATTCACAAACCTTTGTAGGCGGAGAGAAGTTACATCGACCCTTGTGATATCTTTTACATGTTTTACACGCCGTGGCATTAGAATTGAATCGAGTTTGATGTTGGTTTACGCCTTTGCCCTTGAATTAGGCACTTCCTCCAATCCTTCTTTGGTCGTTAGGTGACACGACCTTTCTATCTTCCTCCTTGCTGCGAATCATTCCGCCCATCAGATAAACAGCCAATTCCATCACGGAGTTGGCGGTTTATGGCAAGTGTAACCTCACCATGTCGCGGATTTCCCGCGGCAATCCCCATATATAACGTGTGACCTTGCTGGACTCAGGGTTAACCAGCTGGGGAAATAAATGACAATATTCGTGGAATTTGGTATTATACTCGCGAAGATTTGTTCCTATAACTTTATGATTCAGAAATTTGGTTTGAATTTGATCCGTCTCGTGCATTGGACAGAACTTCGCCATCAACATTTCCTTGAATTCATCCATTGATAGATTATACAATGTATGTCGTCCTTTGCTCATAATCATCGTGTTCCACCATTCTAACACTTTACCTTTGAACATCTGGGCTGAGTATTGAATCTTCTCTTGATCAGAACATTTTCTTATAAGAACTATCGACTCCATCTCTTCTAGCCACCTCACGGTTGAAATGGCTCCTTTGTCACCTCACGGTTGAAATGGCCTTCAGCAGGCCCATCTCGTATCGCGATGTAGCCCTGCATCGTCACCTAGTAGGTCTGCCACATGGCAGACGGTGTGCTACGTGTTGACACGTGGCGGACGACGTGCCACGTGTGGCCACGTGTCGGGACACGTGGCAGACAGTGTGCCACGTGTGGACACGTGGCAGAACTTGTGCTAGAGGTGTCAGGCCACGTCATCGCGATTCGCGATGAAGTAGGTTCCACGACGATCGCGTATCGCCGTTGACCTTCTTCTAGAAGGTTTGACTAATCTCTTTGCGATACGCGATGATCTTTACTTCTTAACTAATCATATATAAGGGTATACATATACATATATATATATATATATATATATATATATATATATATATATATATCGATGATGTATATATATATATATCGATGATGATATTAATATTTTTTTCCGTTCGTTTAATAAACCAAACAAAATGATTTATTAATGATCAAAGAATAAACTTTCTTTTTAACCTTCCCGTTAATATATCTATATTACAAAATAGTGGTTATTTATTAAAGTTTAATGTTTTATCAAACCTAATAATTTATAATAATAATAATAATGACCATAATCATATAGATAATTAAACAAATAACAAACTTTCACTTAACACCCAAACGAATCTCAAACCCATTGTAATCCTTGTTAATTTTTATTTATAATTAATTAATATTATATGTAACAACTAGGAATTTTTGTCGGTGAACCTCGAGGAGCTTGACCGTTTTCATCCTAGCTCTTTCTTTTATTATCTCGTCCTCGTTTATCCTACTCTATAAGGTGAGTTTACATATCTCTCTTTTTCATCTTTTAAATTTTGGGGGTGACATGTATACCCTATTTTATTTACTCATTTTTATTTACTTATCTATTTATAACACAATTCAATATATGTTTATGTGTGATTATTTCATGCTCTATGATGGTGCTCTATGTGCTTAATTGTTTATTTTATGTTTGGTGATTGGCATCACATCCTCGTCTATCCTCATCTAGTATGATCATACGTTTACCCAAGAATTGTGATTTATCTATATATATATATATATATACTATCTTAAAATACATATTGGAAGGACAATTTCGTCATTTCACCCAAAACTCTTAAAAATAAAAGTATTACAACTCTTAAAGATTAAAGTACAACTATATGGATTTTCAAATCCAGGGCAGCAGATATTATGCACAAATCTCTCATTTTCTTTTCAAATCCCACCCCCAAACTTCATATTCAGATTTCTTTGATAATTAGTTGTTATTTTTTTTATTGCGTGTTGTTATTTCACTAGCCGGAGCTCCGCCGCCAACCACCGTAGGTATCTGCTGCACTTACGTCCACCGCTGCATCATCTTCTATTGTAAGTTTCAATGATTATTTTAGTGGCGATGATGTGTGTTTATTGGTTATTTTAGTTATGAATTTTCTCTGTGTCATCTTCACTGATTTGTTATTGGATTTTAATTAATTGTTTGGTTTTCCTAAGATATATTTGTTGGAACTGGGTGTTAGATAAATTCAATTTTTTTTATATCACAAGGTTCTGTGCTTTCATTTGGTTCTGGGTTGATTTTATTTGGTTACAAACAATATCACAAATTTATGTTTAAGTTTGCTTGGAAAAAGGTTGACCCTTAACAAAATTGTCTAGATTAATATGATTTTAAATTTATAATAAATATCTAGAGAGCAGAGATTACTGAAACTCTTTAGGATTTTGCACTATATGTTTTCAAAATGGATTTATGGTAACTATTAACCAAATTGGCATGTTGTATTGCCATACAACAATTTTGATTGAACGGGAGCAACAAACAAATCTAATGCAAAACAGCAAAAGAATACATATTCTAGGGGCTGCATACTTTAAAACTAACCATACCCATGACAAAGTGTGATTTATTTGACTTACGTAGGCTTTTTTGTCAATCCTTTTCAATTAATAATGGGTGTGATCATGTGAATTATGGGTTTTGGCCATCTGGTTAAATTGGTCGACCAAATTCTGGGCTTGTAGTTTTGGCGCTACTAAATACAGTTTTGATTCATGTTTTAGTTAGGGCCATGGTTGTTCGTTCGCGAGCTGAATCTGGCCATGACGAGCTTGAATTTGGCTCTTATTTAAAACGAGTCGGCTGGCTTGGCCATGACGAGCTTGAGTTTGGCTTGAATCTTGATGTTGAAATCTTTAGGACTAAAACTTATTGACTTGTCTTTTTTACATTATGATTAGTAACACTTTTGATAGGGTAAAAATTATGAAAGGGGATAACATAATTGGACTTAAATATGTAATTTGCATGCATTTTATGATTAGTTCAATAAAAAATAATAATTCATTTGAAGTTTTAACTTAGTTTAGGGCGAGCAAAGTATATCTCTGGAACCTGCTGGTCAGTTGAAATTCTTGGACTTGACATGATCAGGACATGTACCATTCAAGTTAGCTTTTTTGATTCAGACTACATGTTTGATTAATGATCAATGGTCAAAGTTTGCTCTTTATATCTGATAGGTTTGTCTTAGTTTTTCCTTCTAAAGCTCACATGACAAGAAAATTTCGTGCTGGTCATACTTTACAACTCGTGAGTATATTTTGTCATGCTCGCTTAGCTTTTATCCGTTTGCTATGAGTGGGTTAATTCATATCATGTATTTTGTAACAACTAAAACTGAAAATGAGTAAAGAATTTTATTAAAAAATTCAGATGATGTATCATGGTATGTAACATTAGTTTAATGAATGAGGATATACTTGGTGATACATATTTATATATTCTTGCAGAGAAGATACCTAGAGTTCTCATGGCAGCAATTCGCATTGTTCAAAGTGTATGCTAATTCCTTACTGTTAACTAATTCGCAGTGTTCAAAGAACTGGACAGGTATCTTACTATCTTATTAGTCTAACACATGATATAATTAAATTTTTGTTCTTTAATGCAGTCATAAATTATATATTGACATATGGAATATATTAAACATAAGAGAAAGAGTGGCATACAGAGTAGGGGCTTTCACCCAAAATCATAACTATAATCAAACTTTTGGTTAACCGAACAATCATAACCATTTAATTTCGTTTAAGGTGGTTTCGGATATTTGGTTTTTCATATTGGTTTGGTTCAGTTATTCGATTTAGGCGGCTTGGTATGTGTCAAATTGGGTCATTTTAAAATGATATCGGTCTGGTTCGAGGCATAATGAGCCGTTTAAGAAGGTGTTACTTTGGTTCGTGTCAAAACGGGCCATTTAACAAAGGTTTTGTTTTGGTTCGGGTCAAAATGGGCCATTTTAAAAATGTATCGGTTTAGTAGTTTGGGTCAACATAGGTCAATTAAGAAGTTTATGAAAACATTAATTGGTAATACACTATTACTAATATTAGAAAGGGGTGGCGGCGCAGCTTGTAGCCCGCCTATCTGCTATGTTGATGTAATATCTATGTTTTTTACTAATATTAATAAAAACTTGAGGAAAACTTTATTATTAAAAAAAAACTATTACTATACATAACATGTAATCAAAACTTATGGTCCGTTTTTTTTACCAGATTTCACTATAAACCGCAAACCAACCTGTTATCTACTTTTTGAAAACTTTGAAACCAACCATCGAATATCAAAACAAAAATCATTCGTGAAACCAAACCGAAGACAGGTTTTACAGTTTTTAACTGAACCGTAAACACCCCTGGAATATTATTCTAAAAAATAATATTATTTTGTTAGGTTCTTTTATAATATTATTTTAAAAATTGATGTATAGATAACATAAGTAACATGAATAAGGTTAATATCACATAATATGCATTTTAAAGATGATGAAGCTGCTAACTTCATCTGTTGCACTTCGTTTATTAGTTTTTACCCTTTTTTTCCCTGAATTTATTTTTTATTTTGTTTGGAGTTTTGATTAGGCAGCCTTAACTATGAAATGAATTTTCATGAGGACATAGAATATGAAATTTTATGAAGACTAACATAACATAATTGTAATTTTATGTTAAATTTGTTATTTTTGTACTCTTCAGGGCTGAAGGTGATATTATGAAATCATTAAAAGTCAAAATGTAAAGTGAACCGTTACATTAAAAGTCAAACGGGCTGCAAAACTAGCTTACCTACTTTCTGGAACATATTTTGTTGAATGGGATTTCTTTACTGATGCTGTCGAGAATGAAAAGATGACACAGTCACAAAGAGGTAATTCTTTTATCAATTCCCACATTTTTAGTTACCTTGCAGTTATTAATATATTACATTGTATATAAAATCTGTAATCTGTAATTGTTTAAACATTTAGATGAGAGACTTAAGGGAAACAAGCCATATATGGCTCAAGAACTCTGTAGCTTATGCTTTATTGATCAATTTTACAGGTAAACGTGATTCATCTTTAATCCTTTTTATTTTTCTATGTAAATTTGGTCTATAACGTCGTAAACATGATGGAAAGAACTTATTGAGGCTGTTGAAGCAAGCTGGCTGTCTCTCGCTCACCTATAATGTATATATGTATTTAGTTCTTTGCATTTTTACATGCCTTAGGTAATTGGTGGTGATTTTAATTATTTTATATATTCACAGGCCTGAATTGGAAAGGGGAAATCTGACCAGTTTGAAATTAGCTCAACGTATAGCGGTTGGGTCATTGATAGCTGAATTGGCCAACTTGTTTCGTGGCGTGTCAAACGACTTGCTTTTCAGCTGGTATGGTTCACTACTTAATCATATTACACTTGTATAACCTTGTAAATATGAAAAATTATATAACTAATTTAACTCTAATACTAAATAAATTTATAGTTTCTTTAAGTATATTTTAAAGATAAAAGATAACTAAACTGACCCGTTTATGAGTAACTGGGCTGAAATTGTTAACTAAATACACGAACAAACACGTACACTTAATTAAACAATTTTTTTTCTATTCGTGTTTGTTTGTTTAGAAAATGAACGTTTTGTGTTCGTTTATGTTAATTTGTTGGTATTTTAAACGAATGGTTCACAAACATAAGCAAGCATAAACGGATACCTACTAAAAGTTAAGTATCATTAACTTAAAGTCTAAAATACCATGGCCATTAAATCCAGTAAATAAAAATAGACCAAGAAATACAATAAAGGTTTTAAAACATGTATTTAAATTGGTTTAAACTAATATTAGTAGTAATAATCATTTAAGCCAGTTTAAAACATGTAAACTTTGGTTTTGGTCAAAAATGAGTTTTGACCAAAAATACGTTTGTGCAGAGGCTTTCATGTGCTTTTATCTTCTCCAGATTCCATTTTTAAGTTACACAGTTCTTGATAATATTGTATGAACTCACAAATGTATGTATTCAGATATGAATTATATCAACCTTGTTGGTTGCAGGACATTAAAACGCTTGATCATATTGAGTTCGAACTTTAAGTTATAGGCGCGTGCCAAAGGCTCGTATCTTGAACGCATTTGAAGAAAATCCAGGCTCTTATGGCTGATATGAAACTGTTAACAGTTCAGGTGAACCAATGGTGCATTTTCTTACCTCTTTCATCTCAAATGGGCCAGATTGGTCAAATGGGCTTAAAGCCAATTTAAAGTCTTCTCTGGTGCACCAATTCTAGAAAAGTGTATGTGGGTCAACCTCGCTTGACCAGTTTCAACCCAAGCTTCCTGTCAAACTGCAGGCTATATTTTAACAGACTGAAAAAATAGATTGAAAGGGAAACCGGCCAGGCGGGCTAATAGTCAATTTGAGTATGTATTTAGTCTTTAGTTCATTTAATCTCAACATATGCTTGCAGGTTAACAAGGCCTAGCCCGCTTTAACCGGTAATAAAATGATCACTTAACCTAACCAACCTATCCGGTTCTAGTTAGATGACCGATTCGGGTTTGTTGATATCACCTGGTTAAAAAAAAGTATTGTTAAATGGGCCGGGTTTGTTGGTTGACTGAACATGAATCCGAAAGTTTGACCCAAACACGACTCTAAACCGAATTGTATCATATACATGTGGATGAGGCTCTATAATATATATATATATATATATATATATATATATATATATATATATATATATATATATGCTTTTATTTCAGGTTGATCCACTAATAAAGGGTTAAAAAAACATGACGTTCAATTACTAATGAAACATCAATAATAAAGCTAATTGTCTTTAAGTTTTTCAAACATATTATGTGTAATATTAGTTGCTCATGTTTTTTTTTTGGATTCAGAGGTGTCTTCCAAGGAGTGAACTGGATGAGCATATTAATGTTCATTACCAGATTATAAGTGCTTAATTTCTGTAAATTGTTTCACTTGTGTTTGATGTTTTAGAATGTTTTTTAGTTGTATAGGTCATGAAAGTGAGTTAGAAGACCAAAATTAACAAGATTGAAAATCGGTGAAATAAGAAAATGGTGGTTGGTGCAACGATATAAGGTGGTTGTGATGTTTGGGATTTGTAGAAGTCTTAAATATTTTCTCAAGAGCCCTTGTATTTAATAATAACATATCATATTCTGTAATCTTAGTTCTTTTATGTTTCATGTGTTGTTATGAGGAGTTATATTTAAAGTGAATTGGTTTATTTAAGAAATGCTTTACTTGCTTTGTTGTATAGCAAGTCATTTTCGGATCCCGCCGCATCGTGTGGGTTTGTACTAGTATATATATATAGATATATATAACTAAAACTTATGTATTCTCACCAACATTCGTGTTGACAAACTTTATTTTTATACATGCTACAGGTACAAGTAATTTACCTTGTTCAAGATCGAAGAAATTAGTTTTAACTTAGGATATTTATTCTAAACCCAAAAAGTATTATGTATTTATTCTGTATTCTTCAATTCGTGTACTTGTTTTAATCTTAATGAAATTAAATAATTAATGTCGCTTTAAGTAGTGTCTTTTGAGCTACTGTCCAATCAATACGTTACGCCCCGGCATGTTCCACCTTTGGTCGGGGTTTGACGATGGGAATCCGAGCCGAAGGCTATAAGATAGGTGGTTAGATTTAACGGCCTAGTAGCATGCTTAGGGTCCCGATACGTGATATGCCTTTACGTGTTTGCACCCTGAATGATACTACTGATTGCAGTAGCTTAAATACTATTTAATGATTTAATATTATTCTTGTACACAAAAGCACACACTTAATCCGAGGCTGTTTTCAAAACTCTAGGACGATTTTTAATCGGGAATTTCCTTAAGAAATCTCACCTTTTTGGTCCCCTCTCTTTGAGGATGATTCGTGGGACAGATATGTAGTAACTGTAAGAGTGACACACTTGTTTACCGAACACTTAACACCAAGGGTTGCGATCCAAAGGAAGTGCAATGCGCATAAATCTCAATCAACCGCGATACCCGGTTTCCTTTCTGGAGTGTTTAGTAAGGGTGTGGAACTTATTAAGCCAAAGCATATCATACCAAACGAAACCGAATCTACTACCCTCATTGTATCAAACGTGGTCATGTGACGATCACACTCTTAAATCAACGATGAGATTTTGTTTAATTTTTTTATGAATATTTTCCCAAATTATCAATTCCATCAATACCCTAAGTTAAGGGTATTAAAATTTTATGTTGTATTCTAAGTTAAGGTTATTAAAAAAAAAAATTTCTTGTACTCTCATGAATTTTCACAAAACTCGAAATTTCACATAGTTATACAATTTTTTTTTCAAAACATAATAAACTTTTCACGTGTCGTCATTGTAACATGTTTTCTTCCCGCCTTATCAACTGTAACCGTCGCACCGGCAACTCTGGCCGCAGCATGTCGTCCCGCATTGCTAAAGGCATTGTAGAAGCCCTCCCAATGATCATATCTCAATTGCAAACTTTGAATGCTTCTTCATCATCCACAACTCCGAACCCAATTACTTACCCCCCTCAAACAATTCAATAGTGCCAACCCGCCTGAATACTTCGGTATCGACGGTGCTACCATTCTCCTCCAATGGTTCGAAGAAATGGAGAGCATATTCCTCCATTGTGAATGTCCTGAGGACAAGAAAACCACTTACGCCTCGAGCATGCTCAAGAAGAATGCCCTAAATTGATGGAACAGTGAGAAGCGCACTCTTGGCGCTGAGGTTGCCATGTCCGTGCCATAGGATGACCTCAAGTGTAACAACTCGGAGGTTGGGTTGTGGCATCAAGAAACTCATGCTCAAGAAGTTTTGCCCAAAAAATGAGTTTTAGAAGTTGGAAGAGGAGTTTTGGAATTTGAAACAAGAAAGTGGAAATGACGCCATATACAACGATCGTTTCCATGAACTGAGCCTTCTCATCCCTCACATGGCCACTCCCGTTGAACGTTCAATCGACAAGTACATCTCGGGTTTGCCTATGCAAATCCAAGATTCCGTTCTAAGTCGTGACCCTCAAACCCTCCATGATACCATCACCTTAGCCGTTACCCTCACCGAAAACCACGTTAAGGCCGGGACCTTGACGCGTAAAAATTCCAAGAAGCCCAATGATAAGTTTGCATCTGAGTCCACCAAAGAACCCAAGCCCGAATCTCCCAAAACCGGGTCTTCTAAGCCCGAAACCTTCAAGAACAACAACAACAACTCTCCCCACTACCGCAACAATAAAAGAAAGTCCAATTCCCAAAACTATGTCTTGGCCCAATCACAAACCCAACCCACCAAGAAGCCCTACACAGGACCCCACCCATTATGTGATACGTGTAACTTTCACCATTCGCCTAACCTCAAGTGTCGACAATGCACCCACTGCAATCGATTTGGTCATCTCTTTACCACATGTCATGAACACAACAAACTCATGATGCAATCATTTACCTCACCTCTTACCTAACCCCAAACTTCACCTTATGCTCAACCGTTTACTCAAGCACCCCCAACTATTAGAGCTTGTTACAATTGTGGAGACCCTAGCCATTTTCGCAATGCATGCCCAAGACTCGTACACATGAACCAAATTCAATCCTACCTAACTAAACCAGTCAATATCAAGCTTACCAAGCTCAAGTAAATCAACTTCAACCAATCCAAGCTCAACCCATCCAAAAAATTCAACTCCAACCCGTTCAAGTCAACCAAATCCCAATCAACCAACCTCAAGTTAACCAAGCTACTCAAGGTGCTCAAGGACAAGTGTGTTACATCAACGGTTCTCAAGTCTAAGCCTAACCCTTTATTAAGACATGCTACGCAAAAGATGTTTCTATATATATATATATATATATATATATATATATATATATATGTTATTTTATATAATTTACTATAAAACGATTACAATAAAGTGGCAGGCAAATGGGCAACAAGCTGCGCCGCAACCCCCTTTTGAATAGCAAAGCCAATCCTGCTAAAAACGAAGCTTTGGGACCTAGAAGCTGAAGAGGTTCCGTGTACGACGCGCTGAATCCTAAATCTAATGTATTGACTTCCTTAAATCTCTAGTTTTGTTATGAATATTTATAATGGTATTCAATCTCTCATTTATTCCTAGTTTGTCATTTTTTGCATTATATATTGTTACACAATCTATCATCTTGATTTAAGTGGTCTATGACCGGTTATTTACCGGGACTATGTGCATGGTGATGTGCATAGTTATCTAATAGTACCGTATTTGTATCATAAGCTGCCTATGACCGATTTCCTACAAATATTCTAGAAACTGGGACTATGAACATGTGTTGTACATAGTTATCTAATAGGAGTCACATGTACAAATTTTATTTCGATATTTTAATACATGACTACCCAAACCCCCTCCCCCCCCAAACTCACCGCATTCTCACAGTACTCTTACCTCATCTCATCGATCTTATAATCTTGGTTTCAAACCTTATCTATTATTGTATTCATAAGTCATGTGATTCGTTTGTTGTGTGAACCTATTATTACGTGAATTTGTAGTCAACTCAAGTAGTTTCTCTACATCGTATGTGTAAGTTACTTATATAATTTCAAAATTTTCCTCTATATACTTATTTTGTGGTTATTACTCTCGATGGTTAACTTCAACAATTTTGTCATTTCTTTTACTAGTTAATTGTGTTCTTCAATTTTCATTCAATTTTTGGTTCATTGCTCTTGATCAAATGATTTTAAAAAGTTTTATTTTACATTGTTTTCGAACCCGCACAACGGGACGAACTGTGTGCATCATGCGACGACCTAAATAACTATGAGTGCACGCATAATTATCGAATCCTCGCACGGAACTCATGGTGAATTCGGTTGTGTGTCATAACTCGGAACCTAGGGTGATTTTTGGTAACGGTACAAATATCGATGTGATAAGGGCATGGTTGATACGCCGCTGGTACATCCTATATATAAGTGTCCTTATCATGTATTCCGTTTGTTGCGTTATTTGGGTCACCTGAAGATCAGTTTTATTTTTCTTTTTATATATAAAAAAATAATAAAAAAATAAAAAATCATCATTTCTTTCTTAGACTCTTACTTTCTTTCTTTATGTTATGTTTCCTATAATTTCGGGACGAAATTTTCAAAAGTTTTGAATCTTGTAACATTCGTTACTTTTCAAATTCGAAACCCGACCCGTTTATTTTCTTTTGCCTCATTTAATATTCGAACGGTCATTACTAAATAAATTCCCGCCCTCGTTTAAACCACTAATAAAAAAGAGACAAAAGGACATATTTATAAAAAAAGGAAATTAAATCTATTCTATAAAGATAATCAAATAGAAAGGATAAAAAAATCAATTTCAATTTCGATCAATTTATAATAACTAATAAATAGAATTCAAAATTCGAAAAAAAAATTATAAGTCTATTTAGAATCCCTTTTCTTTAGAGAGAATTCTCGGTAAGATTGAGATCAAAACAAGAGAATTTGGATAAGAGCAATAGTTAGTTTTAACTATAACTAAAAAAAGCAAAAGTGATATACTAAAAATAGGATTCTAATCGATGAATCTTGAAAGGAACCACGCCACGCAAAAGGAAACTAGATGGTTGGACAAAAAGCAATTCTTACTTTAACTAAACAGTTATGAATGACTTAAAAATTTCAAGTTGAATTTACTAATCCGGTATATTTTCCACGTTTATAGGAGTGCATCTATGTTTCTGCTTTACGAATATGATATTTTTTGGGCATTTCTGATAATATCATAAATGATTTTATAGGAGTGCATCTATGTTTCTGCTTTACGAATATGATATTTTTTGGGCATTTCTGATAATATCAAGTTTTATTCCTATTTTGGTATTTTTCATTTCGGGATTTTTAGCTCCGAGTAGTAAAGGACCGGAGAAACTTTCTAGTTATGAATCTGGTATAGAACCAATAGGGCTTGTAATTCTGTTGTATCAATTATCATTTTAACGATCAACTTCTCCCATAATTATATCTATACTACCTAGTATCGTCATAATATCAGCCAATTTCATTCTTTTAACTGAGGAAGAATTTGAAAAGTAATAAACCCCGGCGGTCGAATTGAGTAAATAGAACTTATTCAATGAACTTATAATTAATAAGAACTCAACAGGACCTTCTCCCTCAAATCAGA
>NW_027506432.1:0-42500 GCF_021521415.1 Bidens hawaiensis | reverse complement strand
ATTAATCATATGCTTCCGGAAGAAATCGAAGAATTTATTGGGAATCCTACAAGATCCGTTCGTTCTTTTTTCTCTGACAGATGGTCAGAACTTCATCTGGGTTTTACGGGATTCATCATTCGAGAGGAAGTAGACTACTCAAGAAGTTCACATTTCATTTATGTCATAATTGAATAAAGAATTCATAAAACCTAAATAAAAAGAATAAGGAAGACAGAAACAATAAAGTTTTGCTTGATCTTCGCTGAAAACATTTTTCATTTATTTATTTATTAACAATAACTATGAACAATATACTATAATACCCCTTCTAACTAACTTATCCAATCTTGCATCCAACACCATAGATCAAGGACCAATAAACAATAAACAAAATCATATTCTTTCCCTCCTTTTTCTCTACCACCACCGACGACCATGACCCCCCCTTTCTTGTTCCTCAATTTTCGGACAAATTGATCCTACCAAATCATTAGCTTCCCTTAATCCGATCCTACCAACACCTTAAACATGGTAAAATATTAACGAATGACAGCTAACCTAACAAACACGAACCACAGCTCTTTTGACCTTGTAACGCTATAAATACTCGATTATATTTCAATTAAACTTGCACACACCACGTCTACCACCATTCGAGACAAACCCCTAACATAATTTCAACGGATAACCAGAGTAAGCTCAAATTTGAAGTCATACTAAAGCCGCAAACCCTAAACGAACGTTCTCCCTCATTACTTCAGCATTAACTGTAATTAAACATTTCTTTTTGGTCGTTTTTAATCAACAAACAAAAACCCTAACTCAATTTGTATCAATTATAAACGAATCAAACGAACTCAGGTCTAGGGTTTGTTTTGGGGAAGAACAAGAATGGCTTGTTATGTATTTATTTTTTTCAATTCCATTATCTTATCAAAGTAAGGCGCTGGCCTGAGGGCCAGTGCATGATCTCTCAAACATTTGTACCGGCCTGGGGCGCAGGTTCGAATCCCCCAGGCCCGGTTTTTGTAGTTTAATTTTATAAATGACCTTTTAATCAAAATTCTTGATATTATTATATATATAACATTAAACAACCATTATTTAAATAAACCGAGCCTCGGGTTATTGTTTTCTTGTCTTGAACCTTTACTTCTTAACTAATCATATATATATATTTACATATATAAGGGTGTATATATATATATATATATATATATATATATATATATATATATATATATATATATATATATAACGATGATGATATTAATATTTTTTTTCCGTTCGTTTAATAAACCAAACAAAATGATTTATTAATGATAAAAGAATAAACTTTCTTTTTAACCTTCCCCGTTAATATATCTATATTACAAAATAGTGGTTATTTATTAAAGTTTAGTGTTTTATCAAACCTAAAAATTTATAATAATAATAATAATAATAATAATAATAATAATAATAATAATAATAATAATAATAATAATAATAATAATAATAATAATAATAAAAATAATAATAATAATGACCATAATCATATAGATAATTAAACAAATAACAAGCTTTCACTTAACACCCAAACGAATCTCAAATCCATTGTAATCCTTGTTAATTTTTATTTATAATTAATTAATATTATATGTAACAACTAGGAATTTTTGTCGGTGAACTTCGAGGAGCTTGACCGTTTTCATCATAGCTCTTTCTTTTATTATCTCGTCCTCGTTTATCTATATATATATATAACTAAAACTTATGTATTCTCACCAACATTCGTATTGACAAACTTTATGTTTATACATGCTACAGGTACAAGTAATTTACCTTGTTCAAGATCGAAGAAATTAGTTTTACCTTAGGATATTTATTCTAAACCCAAAATGTATGATGTATTTATTCTGTATTTTTCAATTCGAATACTTGTTTTAATGTTAATGCAATTAAACAATTATTGTCACTTTAATTAGTGTCTTTTGAGCTACTGTCCAATCAATACGTTACGCCCCGGCATATTCCTCCTTTGGTCAGGGTGTGACAGACTAGTGTTGGGTTAAATAGATTTGGGTTATGGACATGGATTAAAAAGGAAGGAAGAAAAGGCCATGGGCTTAAGCCCATGAACCATAATATATAAATCATAATTTCGCATTTATCCATTCATTTCCACTCATTCCATACACCACCCAAAATATACACTTAAGCTCTCCTTCTAGTATCTCTCTCTATCCGAAATAACCAAGAAAACCCGAGCATCGGTCCGAGGTAATAACGTTATGATATTATATGGATCCAAACCCATTAGATCTAGTCGCGAAAAGACGAGCCGACGCCCTAAATCGTTAAAGTCACGAGATTCAGATGGAATCTGGTATAAACCAATCGAAGGACGAGCTTAGGGGTCACCCTAGCTCGGATCTGGAACGATCGGGACGAAAAAAGGTTAAAAACGGTGTGGAAATATGTGTTTCCGGCATGGTAGCGTCAGAAAGATGGCGCCAGAAAATGGCGTATGAGGATAAGGGAATGTCAGAGAATGTTCTGACATTCTCTGACCTAACCCTAATTCGTTACGGAGCGTTATTGAATGAGCTTCATTCATTAAGCAATTCGTTATGTCAATTCGATAAGGAAAGAATGACGAATTAACCCCATTCGTTAAGGCCCTTCTTTAAGTAAGGGAAAAATGAACCTCATTTGTTATAGAGTTCATTCGTTAGCCAGACCAAACGAATGAGTCCATTCGTTATAAGGGCCAATTCGTTAAAAAGGTCAATTCGTTATAAAGGCCGGTTCGTTATAATAGTCCATTCGTTAATGGGGTCCATTCGTTAAGAAATAACGAAGGAGCGTCCTTCGTTAACGAACTGGATAACGAATTAAGATTTAAAGAATGACAGAAAGGTCCCTGGACTTAGAATAAATGGTTTAATTACATAGAAGCCCTTGAACTTTATTAATTGATGAAAGATACCTTAAATGGTTTATGAGTCAACAATAAAAAATTTTCTAAAGGAAATTTTGTTAAGAACAGCCCTTGAACATTTTTCTAATGGAAAATTTTCTAATGGTTAACGAGCTTAAACCCAGCCAGGGGCTCTGCCCCTTGGACCTCGCTAGGGGCTGCCGCCCCTAAAACCCTGCTGCCCCCAGACCCCAATTCGACGATGGTTATAATTAAATTTGAAACACGATATGGGTAGTGATAGTTAATAGATACGTGTAATTATTATGCAGTTAGTCGCACACAGCTAAAGAAAGGAATAACCATTAACGATGAACGTAACCACATTCGAGTGAGTTTCTAGCCCAATTTCCTTGTTATGTTTTCGGGGCTGTGTGCATAGTTAATGTGAACGTTAATACACTTACCTTAAATGGTAAATGTGTGCTATATTGAATGATGTGTTAATATTTATGAATGTTATGAATGATGTAACATCATGTTTTCCGTTCAGTTAATAAATAATAATGTTAGATGTTATGAGAAGGGCTTGTGTTGGGTTAAGTAATATGGGTAATGGACTTGGGTTAATAAGAAAAAGAGAAAGACCATGGGTTTAAGCCCATGACCCATCATATATAAACAATAATTACTCCATAATCATCTCTTACACCATAAAAAACACGCACTTAAGCTCTCTCTCATCTCTCTCTCTTTCCCTTAGCCGAACCCAAGAGAAACCAAGCATCGACCCGAAGTAATGATAGTATGATATTGTATGGATCCAAACCCGCTAGATTTAATCGCGAAATAACGAGCCGATACCCTTAAACCAATAAAGTCAAGAGATCCGGGTGGAATCCGGTATAAACCGATCAAAAGATGAGATTAGGGGTCACCCTATCTCATATCTGGATCGAATGGGATGAAAAACGGTGGAAAATAACTGAGATTTCGCTTTTCCGGCGAGATCCCGGTTTTCCGGTAATGACGGCGCCGTAAAGGCGGAACTGGAAAAGTCAGGTACGAGGTAACGAATGTCAGAGAATGTTTCTAACATTCTCTGACTAACCATATTTTGTTAACGAAGGAATAATGAATTAATAGTAATTCGTTATGCCCATTCATTAAGGAAAAGTAACGAATAAGCTTTAATTTGTTAAGCCATTCGTTAAGTAATTCGTTAACGGAGAACTGACGAATGAACCCCCAGTTCGTTATAAGGGCCAATTCATTATAAAAGTTCAATTCGTTATACAGACCAGATCGTTATAAGGTTCAGTTCGTTATAAAGGCTCAATTCGTTACAAAGTCCATTCGTCAAGAAGTAACGAAGGAGCCCCATACGTTAAGGAACTGGATAACGAATTAAACTTTGAGAGAATGACATAAAGGTCCCTGGACTAAGATAAAATGGATTAATTACAAAGAAGCCCTCGAACTTTATGAGTTAGCGAATGACAGCTCGACCCCCGCCAGGGGCTCTGACCCTTGGACCCTGCTAGGGGCTGCCGCCCCTAGAACCCCGCTGCCAGGGATGCTGCCCCCGTACCTCCGTTCATTGAGGGTTATAACTAAACTAGAAATACGATATGTGTAGTGATAGTTAATTGATACGTGTAATAGTTATACAGTTAGTCGCACACAGCTAAAGAAAAGGATAACCATTAACAGTGAATGTAACCGAGTTCAGGTCAGTTTCTAGCCCCATGTCTTGTTATGTTTTAGGGGCTGTGTGCATACTCGATGTGATTAGTTAATACACTTACCTTAAGTGGTAAGTGTATGCCTTATACGATTTATGTATGAATGAATGCTTGTCAGTGCGTGAATGATCTTCGGATATTACATGTACTGCCAGGTAATGGTTTGATGATATGATTGTTGTATATGATGAATGAATGATGTATGTACGTATGAAATCCATAATTATATATATAGAAAGGTACAAAATGATAGTAGGTATGAAGGGAGACCGTACCCTAATAATATCCGAGGATGGAGGGTACCGGACCCTAATAATATCTGAGGAAGAAGGGAGACCGGACCCTAATAATATCCGAGGATGTAGGGAACCAGACCCTAAAAATATCCGAGGTATCTAGGGCGTAATGCTTTTATAATGAAAGGTTAGTTATGAATGTATATGGAAGAATGATGAACGGGTTTAGTATGTAATGCGTACCTTCGGGCATGTATTTGTGTATGAAAAGTAAATTAATTGTTTAACTAGAACTCACCCAGCATAGCTGACTTTAGTTTGCACACATGTGAGTAGGATGAGGCAGCTCGCTTGATGGGGACACATGGCATGGAATTGAAGATGATGGCATCTCAAGGAAATGTTATGATGTTTTAAAGACTATGTTTTGTTTTTAAATGACTAAAAATGTTTTTTAAGACAAGATTTGAAAGTTATGTAATATGTTACGATTGAAGTTTTATATTACGCGTAAAGTTTTAATTAACTTTGATATTTAGATATGTGTTTATGAGTAAATCCAACATCCAAAGTGAGGCGCCGGTAACGGGGCCTTACAAATGAATGCTTGTCGGTGCGTGAATGATCTTCGGATATTGCGTGCATCGCCAGGAAAGGTGAATTATGATAGATGTATGAATGATAAATGAATGATTATGAGTATGTATGAATTATATAGTTAAATGTATGTGTAAAGATGTGTATGTATGGTTGAAAGGAAATAAGGGACCAGACCCTAATAATATCGGAGATGGAGAAGGAAAGGACCAGACCCTAATAATATCTGAGATGGAGAAGATAGGGAACATAATATCTGACATAGAGAAGAAAGGGACCAGACCCTACAAATATCTGAGATGGTAAAGATAGTTATGTATGTGTTATGAAAGTATGATGATATGGGAGAATATATGAACGAATGTATGAAAGTATGAAAGAAAGAGAGTATATATATGTGTACGAACAAAAGAAAGGTAACAGGCTAAGTTTGTAATATGTACCTTCGGATACGTATGTATGTAAGTAAGTGAATGTATGAATGTATGTTGCCTGATTAACTAGAACTCACTCAGAGTAGCTGACTTTAAGCATGCACGCAGGTAAATAGACTGAGGCAACTGACTTGAGGGGGGACACGTGGCAGGATTTGAAGACGCTGGCATCTGAAGACTTGTAATGATGTTTTGATAATATATTTTATGTTATGTTTTAAAAAGACAAGGTATGAATTTCGTAATGAATGGTTGACTATTATGATTATTCCGAGAAAGTTTAAATTAACTCTGATATCTAGAATTGTGTTTATGAATAAATCCAACGCGAATGTAGGGCAACGGGATCGGGGCCTTACATAAACCTTCTGTTTCGGGATCACAAGCTTCTCTCTCTGCTACTGAAGGAACTGACTGGACTCAAAGATTGTTGTGCAATGAGAATCAAGCAAAGCTGGCTATATTCGAGCTGAATGAAAGATTCAAGGTGTTAGTGGAAATGAGTTTTCATCTGACAATGAGACAGAATCAGATTCTGATGATTCGTGTCATATGCAACCAACTTCTTTTGCATGCATGGCAAAGATTGACGAGGTTAGTCCTTCTTCTGTTAAATTATTCGCAAATGTATCTTGTGCTGATAGTGAAACTGTTAAGCGTAGGTTAGAGTCATTTAAAGAACATAACGATCTACTGGTAAAAGAAATTGCTTTAATTAATGATACATATATACAATCACTAGAATCACAAATGAGATCTAGGGAGAAAATCGAATCATTGTATATAAGTAACATGACTTGAAAGCTTAATTGTCTGTCAAAATGACAATTAATGATCAACAATTTCAATAGATTTTGAAACATAGAACTAAGATAACTGATCATGATAATGAGGTTCTGGATTTGAAAAGTATGTTGGGCAAGTTTCGAAATTCTTCATTTTTACTGAATGAAATTATTGAGGTGACTGGTAAGCAAAAAGATACAAAGAAAGGGATAGGTTTTGTTGAAGTATCACCACCATTTCATAATGATTATACTGCAAATTATTTTGTGGGAAAAGAGGAAATTATTGTTAATAAACCTGTTGTTGAGGAAAATCCTAAAGTGGTTAAAAATGACAATATCAATGCCAAGTCTTTAACTCAAAAACCTCATATTCAAAGTAACAAGGTCTTTGTTGAAAATGTTGATAAGGTAATCATTGAGGATGTATTTGAACCTGAAGTTGTACACAAAAACCAGGACATTCCAAGTTCAAATCACATTTTATGTGAACCTCATGAATTTGAGGAGGTTGTGTATGGTTCAAATGCATCTCAAGTGAAAAAGGAGAAACCTGTTCAGGTTAAGGCTAAGAAATCAGAAAAGTCAAAGATTTCTGATGAGGATTTGATACATTTCATCAATCCTGTTGCTTCTAAGCCATCCACTGGTCGAGTGTTTAAGTTGTAAGGGATTAGCAAAGTTTTCACTGAGAAAGACATTCCGCTTAATCTAATCAAGCCTGAATTTATTGAAAGCGTCATTCAAAATGAAACTTCCAAGATACAAGATCTTGAACATAAGTTTGTGAACTCCAAAACATCAAGTGTAATAGATCATTTAATAAAATCCAAACAATTGTTAAAATCTACTAAGAAAGTTCAATTTGTTAAATCAAATGGAACTGACACTTTACAGAGTTTTTCAAACTGTTCAGACCTTGATTTCTACATGAAAAGGAAATCTGTGACATTTGATGATTTGGACAAAGTTCCCATTGCTGGTATTTTTCATCAACCTTCTGTTTCACAAGTTTATGCTAAACCGCAACGTGAACGTGTTTACATAAGAACGTGTTTTCTCTATGGTGAACAAGGTCATGTAGTCAGAAATTGTGGACTTAAGAAATCACAAAATTTTCATCTATTTATCAAGGAACAAACCAAATCCGTTTCTGTGATTAAGGAGATTTTGAAAAGACCGATGTCTTTTGATGATGAAACCCATATCATGTTTTCTGATGTGAATCCTCGCAAGGTGATTCATGTTAATGAAAATTCAAGTAATTTAAAGCCAAAATTTGTTCCTACGGAACCTATTTGCAAGAATGTGAATACGAATATCGTTCAAGCTGCATACTTGAGACGAAAGTCGAAACAACCTGTGAGTTATTCACAAGCGGCAAAACATTTGGATTCACTCCATATTAAAACTTCATGTAAAACTCAAGAGGTGCCAAAGACTGAGGCCTGGGTTGCCTTTTTGAACTGATTATTTTTCATCTGTGTGCAGAGTTCATCTAAGACTATTTCTGGTGAAAACTGGATAATAGATAGTGGATGCTCTCGTGATATTACCGGCAATATTAACCTCTTATCAAATGTCAAGAATATACAATGAGGGTATGTCGCTTTTGCGGGTAATTTTGGTGGAATGATTAGGAGATGTGTCAAATTGGTGCGTGTCACACCCCGGTCGTAATTGGCGGAAAAACCGAGGCGTGGCGACGGGGTCGTGATTGATTGAGCAAAATAGATTTAAAAGTCTAAATGCATAAATTTAAAACATGTCAACATTTCAACAATTCAACAGGTAGCAAATTCATTCCATTACAACGGATAATGCTAACATCAATCCTAAATGTCTTCCATCTAAGGCCTCTATCAGCTATTTGCTACTTCCTGCTTCACTTCCTGAAAACATGTAACAAAAAAGTCAACTACATAAAGTAGATGAGTGAATTCATAGGTTTAAGGAAAAAGGGATTATACACAAGCATACTAGACTAAGTTGTAGGGGTTTATGTATAAGGTGTACCATCGGCTAACCCACCACTCCTACAACTTATCCTACCATGCTTGGGTATAAAGCCTGGTTTTGAAAAGGTTTGTAAGACAAGACAAGCGTACCAGACTAGGTTGTAGGGGTTTATACATAGGGTGTACCATCGGCTAACCCACCACTCCTACAACCCACTCTGCTAAGCTTATTTATATTTATGAATCCAAGGTATAAAGATAGGTCAACTAATAATGTAGTGATAAGCCCTACACAAGCATACTAGGCTAAGTTGTAGGGGTTTATGTATAGGGTGTACCATCGGCTAACCCACCACTCCTACAACTTATCCTACCATGCTTGGGTATGCTTATCAACTCAACCAAGACTGCAAGAGTTATGTATAATGATCCCATGTATTGTTCCCATGCATACAGGTGTAATGATATCAAGGTTATATGTATAAAGATACCAAAGAATCATATGTAACCATGTCTTGATGATAATGGTGATAATGCATAATGATCACACGAGACCTGACATCAACCCACACAAGACCACACGATGCTACTTGATTTCCATGATGGTAACCCAAATCGATCACTTTGGATACCATGAGAGAATTCTAAAGCGTCCACTTTAGTATCTCTTGGATTCCTAATCGATCACTTAGGAAATCCTTCGGATTCTTAATCGAACACTTTAAGAACCCCATAGGTCACGTGTATTCTAAATCGAACACTTTAGAATCCCACATCTAGTGACGGCCTGTCTACCAATCGACCACTTGGAGACCAAACATATGCACTAGTATGACCTATACTGCCTATGTTCACACGACCACTAGATTGTCCAATGAATGATGTGTTTTCATGATAATGTATAACGGGCATATGACTTTGATTTCCAAAGTCCAATATTCCCTAAGCGATCAATGATTCCCATGTTTACTCCTGAATAACTGATTAGACATACACAACTTCCGAGAAAGTTAAGGTATGAGTAACCTGCCATGATTACTTGTTTTCCCCAATTTTCATTGTTTGCAAAAGATTTGCCAAGAATGTCTATGATAAAGAATGTTTGAATAAATGAGTTTTGTCAAAACGTGTACAGTTACCATGTTTCCATCCCAATGATTTGAAAAGCTTAAAAGAAAAGGGGGCTATGAACTCACCTTGTTGGCTAAGTATGGTTGCTAGGGTGGTCTAGTGCTGCCAAACGTCGATCCTCTAAGTCTAGACAAGGACATAATAGGTTAACAACACGCTTTAAGTCTAAGAGTATAAGCCTACGCGACCTCGAGCAAAAACCAAGTTTTAAAGTTGAAAACAAGCTGATTCTGGCACATTCGGTCGAATAAGGGCAGGTTCGATCGAATCAGCTACTTGTTCGGTCGAATATGGTACTGGTTCGGTCAAAGGGGCTGGGATGAACAAGTTCAGTCGATTGAGGACTCGTTCGGTCGAGTAGGATGTACATTCGGTCGAATACAATCGTATTAGGTCGAATGTATATTCTGATTCGGTTAGTCTGTTCGTTTGCCCACTGGTTCGACCGAATGGTCTCTTGTTCGACCGAATAGGAGATGGTTCGACCGAATGGTCAGGTTCGATTGGTCTATTCGACCGAATAGACCTATTCGACTCCTTCAAGCCGGATGACGGAGAAACCTACGGGATTTTGACGATTTTCATGATTTTTCGCCCAAAATCAATGTTTTATACATGGAAATGCTCGGAATCCATAGGGCTATTGATTCCTAACGTTTATAACAACAAAAGTATGCTTTTTGACACCAAAAATGACGATTTTTTTGACCAAGAACACACTTGAACAAAAGTTGGGGTTTTTGCTCGATTCGGGGCCGGACTTGATGATAAAAACGTATGATTTTCAAGAAGATCTTACCAAAAACAACAATAAACAGATTGGTGAACTCGAATTTTGGATTGAATAACTTTCTCTCACTACTCTCTCTCTAGAATCGGGGTGCTTGGGTGTGGAAGAGATGAAAGAAAAATGATGGAGTTTGTTCTTGCACTACGCTTATATATTTGGTTCTATCGAGTTCGGGTTTCGGTTACCTACGGGTCAAGGCTAGCTGAGTTCATAAGTTTTAACGAGCTAGGACTTTCCAGTAAAAATTTTTATAAAATCATTTTTCAAGTAATCGCTTGGAATCTTTTTAAATAAAAACCTTTTATTTTTCGAAAACACAAAAAAAAAAATTAATATTTTTCAAACATAAAAGTTCTTTTTATGAAATAACATTTTTAGCTGAGATAAACAGATTTTCCAATGATATGGATTCCGAACTTATCGTCCAGAACCCAAAGTGTATAGTTTCCGATGATTTCTTGATTTTAGTTTACCAGTCAAATTCCAGGGCGTTACATCCTCCCCAACTTAGAGGAATTTCGTCCCGAAATTTAGATTTTTAGTATACTTGATGCAACGATGATTAAGATTACATGATCCCATGATGACCACTATGCGCCACTACTTCTAATATTCGTCTCAGATACCACCCAAATCAAGCTGAAGGGGCTTATATATAGGGTGTACCGGCGGCTAACCCACCACTCCTTCAACCTTACTTGAGTGTTTCCTTCGACACCTATTAAGTCAATGACACACAGGACGACACACTATTTTCCACTACAAGGCATCACCCTCAAGCTTTACATCAGACATATTCATTTCGGATTGAAGGGGTTTATATATAGGGTGTACCAGCGGCTAACCCACCACTCCTTCAATCTTATGTGAATAATTCCCTCAATAATTCTTGAATTTAATGTCTCACAGCTGCCACGCTAACTATAAGTCCCTAATTCCAAGTTTCGCTTCAGACATATTCAACTCGTGCTGAAGGGGTTTATATATAGGGTGTACCAGCGGCTAACCCACCACTCCTTCAACCTTTGTCGAATAATTCCCTACACGAACCTTGAGTTCACGACTCCTAGTTGCACAATAGCATATTGCTTATACACATATACACCTGTGACCTTGATGCAATTATATTCTGGACTATAATTACGAGCTCACCTTGTATCAATGTATAAACTCTATTGCGTGCGGCTAGAAAATTTTGACACGACACCACACACATGCACACAACCATGCTCCATGAATGCTAGAATGATGACAAATTTTGGCTTAAATGATGTATAAATTCCCCAAGGTTTATATGATTGAGTAGATATGACTTGTGCTTTCCAGCATGAGCCCTGAGTAGCCAAAATTTGTGGATGCAAATAAAAGAATACTTATAAGCATAACAAGGCAACATGATATTCATTGAATAACACAGTTATTTGATACATGCTGCAAATTTATATTGACTTCTAGACAATTAGATTACAAGAATATAGACTAAGAGAACAGATGAGGGTATTTCTCCTTCATCTGATCTTCGCGTTCCCATGTAAACTCGGGTCCGCGTTTGTTATTCCATCGAACTTTCACAAGCGGTATGCGGCTACGCTTGGTCTTCTTGACCTCGCGATCCATGATCTCGACGGGTTCTTCAACGAAAAGCAGATTGTCGCTAAATCGAACCTCGTCGACGGGAATGTGAAGGGCCTCGTCAACAAGACACTTCTTTAATTGCGAAACATGAAAAACGTTGTGAACTCTACTGAGTTCCGGTGGCAGCTCAAGACGATAGGCAACTGGTCCGATCCTTTCAAGGATTTTGAATGGTCCAACATACCTAGGAACGAACTTTCCCTTCTTCCCGAAACGGACTATGCCCTTCCAGGGGGAAACTTTCAGCATGACACGGTCACCAACTTGAAACTCGAGTGGCTTGCGTCGTTTGTCGGCGTAGTACTTATGCCGGCAACGAGCGTCTTTGAGTCGCTGTTGAATGAAAGCAATTTGATCGGTTGTCTCCTGTATTAGTTCGGGGCCGATGATCTGTGAATCCCCGGTCTCGGACCAACACAAGGGAGAGCGACACTTGCGGCCGTAAAGAGCTTCAAACGGTGCGCATTTAATGGTAGCGTGGTAACTATTGTTGTAAGAAAATTCTGCCAGTGGCAGATGAGCTTCCCAACTACTACCGAAATCGAGGATACAAGCTCTCAACAAGTCTTCTAGGGTTTGTATGGTCTTCTCGCTCTGCCCATCAGTTTCTGGATGATAGGAAGAGCTAAGCTTCACACTTGTCCCAAAGGCCTTTTGCAAAGATTTCCAGAACCTGGAAGAAAAACTGCTGTCACGATCAGACGTGATGCCCTTAGGCACACCGTGACGGGAAACGATCTCACGAATGTATACCCGCGCCAACTTTTCCGTAGTGTAGTCTTCACGAACCGGGATAAAGTGGGCGGATTTTGTTAGAATGTCCACAATAACCCAAATTGAGTCATGACCGCTAGGCGTCCGTGGTAGCTTGGTGATGAAATCCATAGCTAACTCTTCCCACTTCCACTGAGGAATAATAGGTTGTTGAAGTAGCCCAGACGGCCTTTGATGCTCTGTCTTGACTCGCGAACAAGTCAAACATCTCATCACTTACGAAGCGATATCTTTCTTCATCCCGGGCCACCAATAATGGGGTTTAAGATCTTGATACATCTTGTTGCTGCCTGGATGAATCGAGTATCTGGACTTGTGGGCTTCATTTAGAATAAGCGTCCGAAGAGGCTCAGAGTTCGGGATCCACGCTCGGTCAAGAAAATAGAGGTTGCCGTCTGACTTGGTTTCGAATTTCTGCTCGGCTCCACAAGACAAAACGCCCTTGAGATCACCATTCACAAGCGCTTGATTCTGAGCTTCACGAATTAAGGAAGGAAGGTTGGATTGAATCCGAATAGAGTACAGCTGGGTCCTTTCTTTACGACTCAATGCGTCCGCCACCACATTAGCCTTTCCCGGGTGGTAGCGAATTTCACAATCGTAATCGCTGAGAAGTTCGACCCAGCGTCGCTGCCTCATGTTCAACTCTTTCTGATTGAGGATGTGTTGTAAGCTCTTGTGATCGGTAAAAATGACACACTTCGTACCGTACAGGTAATGTCTCCAGATTTTTAGGGCAAACACCACTGCACCCAGCTCCAGGTCATGTGTGGCGTAGTTCTTCTCGTGCACCTTGAGTTGTCGAGAAGCGTAAGCGATGACCTTCCCTCGTTGCATTAAAACGCAACCGAGGCCCTGATTCGAAGCATCGCAATAAACGGTAAAGTCATCGTCACCCTCCGGAAGTGATAGAATCGGTGCTTGGCAAAGCTTATTCTTCAGAGTTTGGAAAGCTTCCTCTTGATCTTGTCCCCACACGAAAGGTTCCCCTTTCTGGGTCAAAGTGGTTAAAGGCAAGGCAATCCTGGAGAAGTTTGAGATAAATCGGCGGTAGTAACCGGCCAGACCAAGAAATGAACGGATTTCGGTAGGTGTTTTAGGCGCTACCCAATTTCTGATGGCTTCTATCTTGGAAGGGTTGACGTGAATGCCGTCGACATTGATGACATGTCCCAAGAATTGAACTTCCCTTAGCCAAAATTCACACTTGGAGAACTTGGCATATAGTTGCTCTTTCCTAAGAAGCTCCAAAATAAGCCTGAGATGAAGCTCATGATCGGTCCTCGAACGAGAATAAATGAGAATATCGTCTATGAAAACAATGACAAACTGATCAAGATATGGACGGCAGACGCGATTCATCAGATCCATGAAGATGGCGGGAGCATTGGTCATTCCAAAAGGCATAACCATGAACTCGTAATGACCATAACGAGTTCGGAACGCAGTTTTTGGGATATCCTCTTCCAGAACACGCAACTGATGGTAACCAGAACGCAGATCGATCTTAGAGAAAAACGTAGCACCCTGGAGCTGATCAAAGAGATCATCAATTCTCGGTAACGGGTACCGATTTTTGATGGTGAGTTTATTAAGCTCCCGGTAGTCAATGCACATACGGAAAGTCCCGTCCTTCTTTTTGACGAAGAGTACTGGGGCTCCCCATGGAGACGAGCTAGGGCGAATGAATCCCTTGCTAAGAAGTTCTTGAAGCTGATTTGATAGTTCTTGAAGTTCCGACGGAGCTAGACGATACGGTGCCTTAGCAATAGGGAGAGCACCAGGAATAAGATCGATACGAAATTCCACCTGCCTGCTAGGAGGAAGTCCAGGCAGATCTTCGGGAAAAACATCAGAAAATTCACGCACGACAGGAAAGTCCTGCAGTCTCTTGTCTTCGGATTCCTTGAGAGTAACATGAGCTAGAAATGTGGGATACTTCTTTCGAAGGTACCGACTGGCCTTTAAGCAAGAGACGATCCTTAGGCATCCACCCGATTTTTCGCCTTGAATAGTTAGAATTTCGCCAGAAGGTAAAGGGATACGAATAAGTTTCTCAGCGCAGATTACTTCCGCGTGATTGCTGGACAGCCAGTCCATTCCCACAACTAGATCGAAGCTTCCAAGACGAAAAGGTATAAGGTCAATACTGAACGATGTGGTGACAAGAGTAAGGGTGCAATTTCGGATGACAGACATCACTTGTTTGGACTCCCCACTAGCAAGTTCAACAGAAAAGGCAGGGTCCAACTCGAAAATTTTTAATTTCAGCAAAGGAACCAATTTGCAAGAAACAAAGCTCCTATCAGCTCCTGTATCAAATAGGACAGACACCCAGTTGTTGTTAAGAATAAACGTACCAGTAATAACATCGGGGTTTTGGCGTGCTTCGGCAGCTCCAATGGTAAAAGCCCTCCCGCGAGCCGGAGGGATGTTGGTGACGCGGGGGCATCGATTTCTGTAATGGTCCATAGCGCCACACTCGAAGCAGCCTCTAGCAGGGTTAGGCTGAGGGTTAGCATTCCCCACAGCCAGCTGGTTGCCAGGACTCCTGCATCGCTCCACCAGGTGCCCGAATCGTCCACAATTCGTGCACTTGCGGCACGACTCTCTAGTTGGGTGATGATAAGAACATAAGTTGCACTTGGGATGAGGCCCAGTATATTCCTTTCTTGGTCTTCCTTGAGCTGTTGTGGCTGGAGCGGGGGCTATGGAGTTGATAGGCGTAGCATCAGTGATTGCAGCTAAGTTGGTCGCCTTCCGCTTCCTATTGCTCCCCTTTTTCGCTTTCCCCTCGGAGGATTTGCCCTTATCCTGATGCAGAACACCAGACTTGAGCTGTTCCCTGGTCAGACGGGCAGTGAGATCGATCGCTGCCTTAAGTGTAGTGGGGTCAACTCCAACCACAATGCCCCTCATGGAGTCCGGAAGACCGCTGATGTATTGCTCGACAGCGCGAGAAGCTGGGGTAACCATATGGGGCACCAATAAGGAGAGTTCATGAAATCTCTCCGTGTACTTCATGTGATCCGCGCCCTTCATCGTGTGCGCCCTAAACTCAGCCTCCAATTTCTGGATCTCGGTTCTCGGAACGAACTCCTGCGTGACTAGCTCAACAAACTCAGCCCAGGGCAGGGCTAGGGCCGCGTCTCGTCCCCTGGTTCTTATCTCGTTATTCCACCACGTGAGAGCCCGTTTGTGGAACATACTCGTTGCGAATTTTACCCTGAGTTCATCCGGGCAGGAGCACATGTCGAATGAAGCTTCGACTTTCTCGAACCACTGGAGAAGACCAGCGGCTCCCTCGGTTCCACTAAAACTTGTAGGCCTAGTGTTGGTAAAAGCCTTATAGAGCTTATCGGCCTGAAGAGTGGGATTCGGTTCTGGGGCTTGCGGTGCACCCGAGGTTCCTTCTTGCCTCATGTTGTTTACCAGACCCGGGAGAACTGCTACAATTTGCTGCGCTATGAGGGCAGCGAGGTCAGCGGGGTCAACATTGACGGATGAGCGACGAGGAGGCATTCTATTAAAAGAATAAGAATGCGCATTAGTCAAAATTGAGAATAAAGAATAACTGGATAAGGAATTGCCAAAGAGTACATCGCTACTAGATTCACAGTTAATGATGCAACACATAAGCACATAGCAAGCATATAAGTGTGGGCATGTGATAGTGATGCATGAATTATCTAGAGTCAAGGGTCCTAGGTTATAGTCTAGGTCGGTTTCCTAATTCCCTATAACCATTGGCTCTGATACCAATCTGTCACACCCCGGTCGTAATTGGCGGAAAAACCGAGGCGTGGCGACGGGGTCGTGATTGATTGAGCACAATAGATTTAAAAGTCTAAATGCATAAATTTAAAACATGTCAACATTTCAACAATTCAACAGGTAGCAAATTCATTCCATTACAACGGATAATGCTAACATCAATCCTAAATGTCTTCCATCTAAGGCCTCTATCAGCTATTTGCTACTTCCTGCTTCACTTCCTGAAAACATGTAACAAAAAAGTCAACTACATAAAGTAGATGAGTGAATTCATAGGTTTAAGGAAAAAGGGATTATACACAAGCATACTAGACTAAGTTGTAGGGGTTTATGTATAGGGTGTACCATCGGCTAACCCACCACTCCTACAACTTATCCTACCATGCTTGGGTATAAAGCCTGGTTTTGAAAAGGTTTGTAAGACAAGACAAGCGTACCAGACTAGGTTGTAGGGGTTTATACATAGGGTGTACCATCGGCTAACCCACCACTCCTACAACCCACTCTGCTAAGCTTATTTATATTTATGAATCCAAGGTATAAAGATAGGTCAACTAATAATGTAGTGATAAGCCCTACACAAGCATACTAGGCTAAGTTGTAGGGGTTTATGTATAGGGTGTACCATCGGCTAACCCACCACTCCTACAACTTATCCTACCATGCTTGGGTATGCTTATCAACTCAACCAAGACTGCAAGAGTTATGTATAATGATCCCATGTATTGTTCCCATGCATACAGGTGTAATGATATCAAGGTTATATGTATAAAGATACCAAAGAATCATATGTAACCATGTCTTGATGATAATGGTGATAATGCATAATGATCACACGAGACCTGACATCAACCCACACAAGACCACACGATGCTACTTGATTTCCATGATGGTAACCCAAATCGATCACTTTGGATACCATGAGAGAATTCTAAAGCGTCCACTTTAGTATCTCTTGGATTCCTAATCGATCACTTAGGAAATCCTTCGGATTCTTAATCGAACACTTTAAGAACCCCATAGGTCACGTGTATTCTAAATCGAACACTTTAGAATCCCACATCTAGTGACGGCCTGTCTACCAATCGACCACTTGGAGACCAAACATATGCACTAGTATGACCTATACTGCCTATGTTCACACGACCACTAGATTGTCCAATGAATGATGTGTTTTCATGATAATGTATAACGGGCATATGACTTTGATTTCCAAAGTCCAATATTCCCTAAGCGATCAATGATTCCCATGTTTACTCCTGAATAACTGATTAGACATACACAACTTCCGAGAAAGTTAAGGTATGAGTAACCTGCCATGATTACTTGTTTTCCCCAATATTCATTGTTTGCAAAAGATTTGCCAAGAATGTCTATGATAAAGAATGTTTGAATAAATGAGTTTTGTCAAAACGTGTACAGTTACCATGTTTCCATCCCAATGATTTGAAAAGCTTAAAAGAAAAGGGGGCTATGAACTCACCTTGTTGGCTAAGTATGGTTGCTAGGGTGGTCGAGTGCTGCCAAACGTCGATCCTCTAAGTCTAGACAAGGACATAATAGGTTAACAACACGCTTTAAGTCTAAGAGTATAAGCCTACGCGACCTCGAGCAAAAACCAAGTTTTAAAGTTGAAAACAAGCTGATTCTGGCACATTCGGTCGAATAAGGGCAGGTTCGATCGAATCAGATACTTGTTCGGTCGAATATGGTACTGGTTCGGTCAAAGGGGCTGGGATGAACAAGTTCAGTCGATTGAGGACTCGTTCGGTCGAGTAGGATGTACATTCGGTCGAATACAATCGTATTAGGTCGAATGTATATTCTGATTCGGTTAGTCTGTTCGTTTGCCCACTGGTTCGACCGAATGGTCTCTTGTTCGACCGAATAGGAGATGGTTCGACCGAATGGTCAGGTTCGATTGGTCTATTCGACCGAATAGACCTATTCGACTCCTTCAAGCCGGATGACGGAGAAACCTACGGGATTTTGACGATTTTCATGATTTTTCGCCCAAAATCAATGTTTTATACATGGAAATGCTCGGAATCCATAGGGCTATTGATTCCTAACGTTTACAACAACAAAAGTATGCTTTTTGACACCAAAAATGACGATTTTTTTGACCAAGAACACACTTTAACAAAAGTTGGGGTTTTTGCTCGATTCGGGGCCGGACTTGATGATAAAAACGTATGATTTTCAAGAAGATCTTACCAAAAACAACAATAAACAGATTGGTGAACTCGAATTTTGGATTGAATAACTTTCTCTCACTACTCTCTCTCTAGAATCGGGGTGCTTGGGTGTGGAAGAGATGAAAGAAAAATGGTGGAGTTTGTTCTTGCACTACGCTTATATACTTGGTTCTATCGGGTTCGGGTTTCGGTTACCTACGGGTCAAGGCTAGCTGAGTTCATAAGTTTTAACGAGCTAGGACTTTCCAGTAAAAATTTTTATAAAATCATTTTTCAAGTAATCGCTTGGAATCTTTTTAAATAAAAACCTTTTATTTTTCGAAAACACAAAAAAAAATTAATATTTTTCAAACATAAAAGTTCTTTTTATGAAATAACATTTTTAGCTGAGATAAACAGATTTTCCAATGATATGGATTCCGAACTTATCGTCCAGAACCCAAAGTGTATAGTTTCCGATGATTTCTTGATTTTAGTTTACCAGTCAAATTCCAGGGCGTTACAGTGCATCACTTTTGAGAATGTTAATTATTGTGACAAAGTGGATCACAATTTGTTGAGCGTGTCACAAATCTGTGATAAGAAATACACAACTGTATTTAATGATAAGGAGTGCATAATACAGAAACCGGGATACGTCATTCCCGAAGATATAATTGTTATGCGATCTCATCGATCAAATGATATTTATGTGTTAAATAAGACTTCTAACGTATCTACTTCTGTTGAAACGTGTTTTGTCTCTAAGGAAACAGAGAAAGACTCGATTTTGTGGCACAAGCGGATGGGTCATATTCACGTCCGAAAGATGAATTATCTTACGGCTAATGAGTTGGTTGATGGTGTTTCCTGAAACATTTTAAACTGACTGACCACTGTGTTGCACGCAAAAAGGGCAAATAGAAAAAGAAGTCATACCGTTCTAAGTTAATCAATACCATTGATACTCCACTGGAACGACTTCATATGAATTTTTTTGGTCCTGTGAATCGTGCAGTATTTCTGGTGATTGGTACTGTCTAGTTGTCACTGATGACTATTCAAGATATTCATGGGTTTTATTTATGAGTTCCAATGATCAAACACCTATTTTGGTTCAAAATCTTATCACGAAGATCGAATCACTGTATTAGCTCAAAGTGAGACGTATTCGAAGTGATAACGGTATGGAGTTCAAATATATTGTATTGGATTTCTTTTGCATTCAGAAAGGAATTCATCAGGAATATAGTGCTCCATATGTACCTCAATAGAATGGTGTTGCAGAAAGAAAGTACCGAACACTGATTGAAGCGGCATGAACATTGCTTGCAGATTCTAAACTTCCTGTTCAATTATGGAACGAGGCTGTGAATATTGCTTGCTACACGCTAAATCGTGTTTTTACTGTGAAGAAGCTACAAAAGACAAGCTATGAGCTTCTGAACAAGAGAAATCTTAATTTAAAGTACTTGGAGCCATTTGGGTGTCCTTGTACTATATTAAAAAAAGATGTGGGAAAATTCGAAGAAAAAGCGATTGAAGGTTATTTCTTGGGTTATGCATCACCTAAGAAACTTGTATTTAATTTTGCTTCGGGTTGTGTAGAGGAGTGGTACCATGTCGATTGTTAATGGTACACCACACCTCCCGCTGGTAAAGGACCTGATTGCATGTTCGACTATGAGATTTTATTTAACTCATTTACTCAAATAGTTTATCAACCAGATGAAGACTTGGTGCGTGCTTATTTAGAAGACCAATTTCTACCTCCAAGATCTTCTTGTTCTAATAATAATGATGCTCCACAAGATGACCTTCCCGATACATTTGATGTGATTTCTATCTCGTCAGATGATGGTCATTTTGTTGATTCCTCCTCAGCTCCATTTCCTGAAACACATGAGATTGGTGAATCGTCTCATGATGCTGAGTAGAATCTAACTAATTTAATTGACAATGTTGTTGTGTCTGAGAATCATGACAACATCATTGGTGATCTTGATGTCGGTGTGCAAACACGTCATCAGGTTGTTACTTCAAATAATGCTAACATATTGTGTGCGTATGCCGATATGCATTCATTGGGAATCATGAATCTCGCAAAATACACGTGATTTCTATCTCAAATAGAACCTACAAATGTTCGTATGGCGCTTGAGGATCCATCATGGGTAGAAGCAATGCAAGAAGAGTTGCAACAACTTCATAGACTGGGTGTATGGGATCTCATTGATAAACTCATTAGAGTTAAGAAACTAATTCCTACAAAATGGGTATTTAAATGCAAGAAAGACGATCATGGGGTTATCGTAAGAAAAAAATCATGATTGGTTGTTCAAGGCTTTCATCAGCAAGAATGCATAGATTACAAAGAAGTATATGATCCAGTTTCTCGATTGGAGGCTATACGAATATTTTTGGCTCATGCGGCTTTCAAAAACATTAAGTTTTATCAAATGAATGTGAAGAGTGCTTTTCTGAATGGAGAACTTCATGAAGAAGTGTTTGTGTTGCAGCCTCTTGGGTTTGAAGATCCAAATTATCCGGACCGTGTTAACTGATTGGACAAGGCCCTATATGGTCTACACCAAGCCCCGAGAACTTGGTATGGCGCACTTGCTGACCATCTTACCGATAATGGCTTCAAGCGAGGAACTGTGGACTGCACTCTCGTTTACAAGAACGTTGGTGATGATCTGCTCCTTGTACAAATTTATGTTGATGAAATCATATTTGGTTCAACAAACGACAAGCTTTATAAGAAATTTGAGAAGTCAATGAAGACGAAGTTTGAAATGAGCTCGATGGGGGAGATGAATTTCTTCTTAGGGTTGCAGGTTCATCAGTCTAACACGAGAATCTTCATTCATCAGACGAAATATGTGAACGATGTCTTGGCCCGATTCAAGATAACCGCTGGAAAAGTCCATTCGACGCCTCTTCCCGTGGGTCACAATTTGTCACCAGACGAATTGGAGGATACCGTAGATCCTACCCTTTACCGAGTGATGATTGGTTCATTATTGTATTTAACTGCTTCTCATCCTGACATAATGTTTGCATTTTTTTTGTGTGCCAGGTACCAATCAAGTCCCCGAGTGACTAATCTGGCGGTGGTTCAACGTATTCTTCCCTACCTGAGGGGTATTCCTGACACCAGGTTATAGTATCCCAAGGATGATAGTTTTGAATTCACTGCGTTTTCCGAATCTGATTATTGAGGATGCAAGATCAATTTCAGATCTACTACAACGGGTTGTCAGTTTACAAGAAGCCGGCTTGTTTCCTAGCAGTGTAATAAGCAGACAACGATCTCCACTTCAACCGCAGAAGCAGAGTATTTGGCATCCTTGAGTTGTTGTTCACAGGTTCTTTGGATCCAGCAACACTTGCGGAATTACCGTTTGAAGTTTCTTACCACTCCCATCTTTATTGATAACTCTGTTGCTATAAGTATCACCAAAAACCCTGTCCACCACTCAAAGACAAAGCATATCGAAATCCGATATCATTTTATACGTGATTTCTTTGAAAATAAACTAATTGATATTGAAAAGTGCACACAGATTTTCAAAAAGCCGATATGTTTACCAAAGCATTTGACAAAACAAGTTTTAACTTTCTGCTGTGTTTAAATGGATTTAAAACTCTTGCTGAGATCCTTAAACAAGGATAATTATCTTTATTTTTATTTTTATTTTATTTTCTTTTCTTTATTTTTATGTTTTGGGTTTTAGGGGTGAAAATGAAAAATTAAAAAAAATATTGTGATTCTTGTTTTGTAAAGAAAAAATCCAAAAACATTAAAAATTTGATAACTCCAAAAACATTGAAAAATCTGAAAATTCGAAAACATTGTGATTTTGGTATGTAAAGATAAAAACCAAAAACATTCAAATATTCCAAAAATATCAAAAAGATTTGTGCACTCGATCGCTTAAAATTATGTCAATTACTCAGATTTGAAGGACATATATGTGTATATGTTTGGTCCTGACTTTTACTTGTAGACGTTCGGGATAGCCATTTATCTGATAATGGAAAGTATTTGGGGCAATTGTTGTGTGTTTTTATTTAATTCTCTCGCTGAAAATTATGTCGGTTATTTAAGTTTGTGGAACATGCTTGCATGTTTTGATCCTATTATCTATTTGTAGATTAATAGGATAACCATTAATCTATAGACTGAAAGTGACTGGGCGATTGAATTTATTTTTTTTATGCTCCTCAAAAATGACTTTTGAGGCAAAAAGAGAAAATGATAGTACATTGATTATCTGCTCCCCCATATCTAGAGAGAACTAAGCTTAAAATGCTGAGTGCTTAATTGCATTGGTGCATTGACAGGTCTTAAACAAGCTGTTAGGGTAAAGTATGTGATATAAACATAAAGAAATGCCAAATTGAAAGGGTTGTTAGTCTCTACCAAAATATCGGTAATGATGGTAGAAATGTAATAGCCTATCATACTCAAGCCTTATGTTTGTCTGATCACCAAAAACAAAAAGTTTGAATAAAAAGCATTCGGGTTCTGGATACTGTGAGTCTTTATGCGGCTTAATCATCTGGGTATTCATAAGCATGAATATTTAAAAAATCTTTTAGAGTAAACCCAAATTCATAAAACTTGATCACTGTTGTACACCGTACAAATTGAATTACTGACTTGATCAAAATTCGATGTTAGTCACACATTGTTCCTCCATTGTGTGCGTCCTAATACCAATAAGAAACGGACCCCAGGGGACACAATGTATGTAAGCCTACAAATGGACTCATGCATACTCATTCACAGTAAAGGAATCTTGCTGCATCAAAAAGAATATCTATAAAAATTCTAAATCTTGATCGACATCATAATGGTTTAAGTCAAGTTGGGGTGATACGGTAAAAATCAAATTAATCTTGAACCGAGATTAGAGGCTGATAGATTCTAATATTCTGTGCTTTAATTGAGCATTAAATCATATCACAAAAATACTTGAAAGTTTATTATAAGATTTAAGTGGACAACAATATCAATGACTGACTAAACACCAGTCATAATAACACTGAAATATAAAACTGCGATGGAAGGGCAATTAATATGATTCTCTTCTTAAACTCGCAAAAATACAAAAATATGTACTGCTTTCGTAAAATAGATTTTATGTTGATTAAAATCATTCAAGAATACAAAAATATATTGATTTATATTTTTATTTTCTACTTTATTTTTTTATTTTTTGTTTTTTGCTTTTCGAGTTTAAGGGTAAATATTAGAAAAGAAAAAGAAAATTTAGAAAGATTTTCATTTTTATTTATTCGTTCAAATATTATTTAATTATTTTAAGGTATTTGTTTTTATGTTATGTGTTTTTGAATGTAAAACACGTTAAGGTATTGCATCTTACTCCGTCGGGTAAGAATCGTAAGGTAAAGTTCATTGTGGGACGGGTTTCGATGCTTTATTTAATTATTTAAATTTAAATTGAAAAAGATTTAATTTTAACTTATTGTCCATTTGCTGTCCATCTGAATAACGAATGAGGGTCATTTGAATAACGAATTAGTCCAATTCGTTTCCTTAATTCGCTTCCGCTACCCTTATAACGAATGACCTCATTCGTCATCGGTTTGATAACTAATGAAGCACGAAGTAATCTTATTTCCTTATTAATTCGTTAAGATTTTGAACGAACCACTCATTCGTTACCGGGTTTTTACGAATCAGATAACGAACTAGCCCGTTCGTTAATTTTGAATTAACGAATTAAATTATTTGTTGTCTGGGAATTCGTGAAAGTTTGTCATACATAATAAACAAGATGAGAACGAATCATCTCATTCGTTCACACAACTATTCATATTCCTTAACAAAACTCTGCCAAAATTTTCCAGAAATCTCGGACCTCTTTATATTCAGTATTGATCATCATCTTGTATTCAGAAGGAACTAGCTACCAAAACGCAATATGTTTCGTCAGAATCCATGGTCATGGCATGGGTTAATTGATTGATTTTAACCTCAGCTATTTTGTAAGGCCCCGAACCCGGTAGCCCTACTTTAACGTCGGATTTACTCATAAACACAGTTCTTCAAATCAGAGTTTATTAAAACTTTTCGCGGAATATAAAACATCAATCATTTGTTACAAAACATTGAATCTTTTCTTTGATACCATAACACAAAACTTTATTTTTAAAACATCTTTACTTATTTCTTCAGATGCCAGCCGTTCAATCCATGCCGTGTGTCATCCTCATGCTAGCTCTGTAATCAGCTCACCTGCGTGCATACTAAAAGTCAGCTACGCTGAGTGAGTTCTAGTTAATCAGGCAACATACAATTTTATTCTCATATATTTCTTAACGTATCCGAAGACACATATTTCTACCTTATCCTCGTATAAATGTCCATAGGAGGATCATCACGTAACATCTATTAAAAGAACCTTTGCCATTACCATACTATATAGAATTTCCATAGGAGGATCACTCTGTATACTTTCCATAGAAGGAAAACTTTACTATCCATAGAAGGAACCCTATACTTTCCATAGAAGGAACCCTATACTTTCCATAGAAGGAACCCTATACTTTCCATAGAAGGAACACTATACTTTCCATAGAAGGAACACTATACTTTCCATAGAAGGAACATTATACTTTCCATAGAAGGAACACTATACTTTCCATTAAAGGAACATTATACTTTCCATAAAAGGAACATTATACTTTCCATATAAGGAACTCTATATATATCCATATAAGGAACACTATCTATAAGTTATTATCTAATATCCATGTAAGGAGCTAATCACTTCCCTTGACGATACGTGCAATATCCGAAGATCGTTCACGTACCGACAAGCTTTCATTCATAATGTTTATACATCATCCTCACATTACATACAATATTAATATCTTTATTTACATCCTGACAGTACGTGCAATATCCGAAGATCGTTCACGTACCGTCATGCAATCAATCATATCTATCACATATATCATACACGACATACACATAAAATTATATCCTTTCATTCATACTTTCTTACTTCCATACTTTCTTACTTTCTTTTGTATTAACTTACTTTCATATCTTACGTTATAAAGGACATTACGCCCTACATTCCTCGAGTATTATTAGGGCTCGGTTCCCTTTTCGCAACCATACAACCATACATTATCATTTCTTTCTTCTATTATCTCTATCATGTTCATACACATAAACATACATAACCTACTTACCTTATACATAGCGTTACAACCTGACAGTACGTGCAATATCCGAAGATCGTTCACGTACCATCAAGCAATCATTCATACATTTCACATTATCCACATAAGGCATACACTTATCTCTTAGGATAAGTGTATTAACAAACATATTGAGTATGCACACAGCCCCGAAAACGTAACACATAAATGGGGCTAGAAACTCACCTGAACTCTGCTCCTTTTTTCTGATAGCTGTAAATCCCTTCTTTAACTGAGCTCGGCTGACTGAACAAGTTACACGTATCAATTAACTATCACCTCTCATAATGTATTTCTATCTTTATATGACCCACAACGAACGGGGGTCCGGGGGCAGCGCCCCTGGCAGCGGGGTCTAGGGGCGGCAGCCCCTAGCAGGGTCCAAGGGGCAGAGCCCCTGGCTGGGGTCGAGCTGCCAGGTCAGCTTGGAAAAATTTTATTTCCATTAACTGTCTTAACATATTTTTCATTAGGTTTTTAATTTATTTTCTAAACGAACTTCACTTCAGGCGAAGTTAAACCTCGGGCGAACTTGGCTTCAGGCGAAGTTAAACCTTAGGCGAACTTGGCTTCAGGCGAAGTTAAACCTTAGGCGAACTTGGCTTCAGGCGAAGTTATCCTTAGGCGAACTTGGCTTCAGGCGAAGTTAAACCTTAGGCGAACTTGGCTTCAGGCGAAATTAAACCTTAGGCGAACTTGGCTTCAGGCGAAGTTATCCTTAGGCGAACTTGGCTTCAGGCGAAGTTATCCTTAGGCGAACTTGGCCCTAGGCGAAGTTATCCTTAGGCGAAGTTACGCTTGAAGGCGAAGTTCATCAGGCGAACTTAATCTTGCAGGCGAAGTTATCGCGCTGCAGATCTGTTTGCCCATAAATCCTTCGTTTCTTAGCCAAATAACTCGATTTTGGTACCCACGGAATCGTATGATCGGTGCCTACAAATCCCAACCATCAAATCGGCCTAAATCGACATTTTAGGGGTCCGATTTGGGCAGTTTGGGTTTCGGGTCCGGTTAACCCGTCCAATCCTAACCATTTTCAGTAATATTAGCTTTGTAGGATTTGTTCTTACCTTACCAACTCAGATCTATCAACAAAATCTCGGGTCTCGGCTTCGAATCTTGATCGGTTAGAATGTGTGTGTTTTGAGTGTGTGAAGAGATAGATGTAAATGAAGATATTTTTGGGATTTTGGGGGTATTTATATCCCTGAAATCCCATTCTCATTTAACCCATCTCAATTAATCCAAATCCATAACCAACGTCCATTACCCGACACTAGCCCGACCCATACCAACTCCTACTCTTTTATTTATTCCTGATAACCCGGGTAAACTTTCTCTCTATTATTAAGTAATATAGTTAATATTATCTTGAAATTTCGGGATGTTACATATTTAACCTATGAACATAACTTAATATAAACCTAATTAAAACTCAGTTTCTACCAAAATGGTTGTTTTAAATTGACTATCGAGTGTATTGCGAGCAGATTCATGCTTTATATTGGTTCATACATCGTCAAAAAAGGTTTAATTGAATCTGATAGTGCATGTTTGACTATCAGAGTTTATCTCAATTTTGACTTTGAATCCTGATAGTCAAAGTTATTAATTTTTGGTGGCCTTTCGTTATAATTTAATGAATGGACACCCGTTCGTGTTCAGTTCCATAACGAATCAACTCCTTCGTATGTTTTGATAACGAATGAAATCAGATTCGTTAATTAATTCGTTACTCTTTCGTTAATGATTCGTTATAGTTAATTCGCTTAAATTATTTATAACGAATTAAGAAATTTGTTATAGAGAATGACCTCATTCGTTATAACGAATGAGCCAAAAACAATAACGAATGACACTTTGAATTATTTTCAAAATCCAAATATTAAATTTATTAAATAATTTAAATGTTTGAATGTTCGTTTTACTAATTCTCGTGTTTATGTATTTTCATTTACGGCTGATAAAATTGTTCAAGATGCTCCCATGGCTGAGCAGCAACAGGTTCAGCAACAACAGGAACCTGAAATTCCAATGCTACCTTTCGACAAAAAGCACAACATATGTGCTTCTATTCAAGAGAACTTTGCTGACGAAGATATATTTCTAGATATGATTGCTTTTATCCGACGATCTCGGATAGGCTATGTTGTTTCTGCTGATATGAAGATCCACTTCAGCGTTATTCGACCGTTTTGGAATTCGCCTCGTTACGTTGAGTCTGAAAACCAAATCGTCGCTGAAGTCAACAAAAAGGCGGTAGTTATTACACCAGGGGTTATCAGACGGGTGTTGCGGTTTGTGAACCATATGGACAACCCGTGTGAGTTTGAAGTTCGTTGATCCGCGGGTTATTTCAGCGTGTATTCTATGCGGGTGACCTTGTACGTTCCCAATACAACAAGGCTAACTTGTGCCCCATATACAAGTATCTATTACATGTGCTTGTACATTTCCTTGGGGGACTCAAGGGTGGATACGGCGAGTGCCGAATTATGTTACAATCGACATTCGTAGCTCTAATTTTGAACAAACCGTTCAATTTTTACGTGCTGATTTTCTATAATCTCAAGTAAACCTGCTTGGTAAAAAACCGATGCAGTAAATTCCTGATGTATCCACGATTCGTACAGCTGATCATTCAGGATCTTATTCCTGATTTAGAGATTGATTTGACGTTGAGATACGATGTGCCTCAGTTGGAGCATATGAATGCTGACCCGGTAAAGAGGATGAAGTCGTATAGGAAGGAGACACTGAGGACCAAACATTTGATTGGTCATTTGTCAAATCTGGCGTATGAATGTCCTTCTAATGATTGTTGGAACCATGATGATTCGGATTCCGAATGAGAAGAGGGACCATGTGGGAACGACAGTGGAGATAGTGGAGATAAAGGTGGTGATGGTGGAAATGGAGGTGATCCACGACATGTTGACGTTGTGGCAGAAACTTCTCGTGCTGCACAACGAAAGCATAATGGCAAGGCGTTAGCAACTGAACAACCGCCCAAGCGTTGTGCGACTCATGGTCGATCCACATGAGCTAAGGTCGCCTGCTCATCAAAGTTCGGTGGTGCCGCTTACTACTAGCACCCCGGAACTCACTTTGACGACCACGCTCACATCTGATCCAAGGTTTGGCATGATTCCACAATCTCTTTATCTACAATGCCAAGGCCTACTGCTGCTTCTTCGGTGGTTCCTCCGACATCGACTATGATGCCCACTCATCCTTTGGATGTCTCATTTATGAGAATCAACCACCCTCAGGGTCCAGTGTAGCCGGTACCTCCGACGTTTCATAATTTAACCCCAACCAATCAGATGGACATGCTCTTGAGCTTGATTCATCTTTACGAGAATCAAATGACTGCCGATCGTCAGGCTCAAGAGCAAATGATGATTAATCAACATCGCATGATGGGTTACGTTTCCTACTAACAAAAGGAAACGAAGGAGCTCCGTGAGATTGTCGCGGCTCAGTGGGTGAAAATAAAGGAGCAGGAAGATCTCATACTTTAGCTTACATGTAAAGATGATGAACTGAAGAAGCTGAAGAACAATGATGATGATCCTGACGCTCCAGGCACTGGAGGTAGTGAGCCTAAACAAGCTCACGGCTCATCCTTGGGTGTTGGTACTAGCGCTGGTGAATCCAATGATAGACAACTGGTGGTCTATCATGACTCGACAAACTCTCAACCTATCGAGTCAATCAAGGCCAACACCATCTTGTTTATGGATTTCAAGAAAGGAGTAGTGATGAGCACTACTAAAATTGACAAGATTGAAGAAGGTCAGTTTGTCGATCAGTCCCTAATGCGCGAAAAAATTTCATTACTGTTAGGACTAAACGATGAAGAACTGGACGCTTTGGAGGCTGAGGAGGATGTGGAGGTGGTTAACGATGAGGAAGTGTTATTGGATACGATTATTCCTCTGGGAATAGGTCGTTTATTTACGAAGATGAGGAGATTGAGATAGAGGATGTGATAACAGAGAAATACCCCAATCTATAACAATGATCAAATGTTGATCAGGGTGTTTCTACTTTTACTGAAGAACATGTTAAAGCTTCCGATGACCATTTGGAGAAGATATTGAAGAATAAAGCCAAGATGTCTGAACGAGATTCTGATCCAATTGAGGCTGATATTCTGGGTTGGTTTGATTACCAGAGCAAACAGGCTCGTATGATTATCGAGACGTATCGATACATTGACCGAGAACAACAACTAGACGCTGTTGCACGGGCTAAAGCAAATCAGAAGATCACATGCAAAGCCGTGTCGACTATGAAAGGTGATATTGTTTCTTGGTTATACGATTTTGAACTGAAAGTATGTATCATAAAGTGGGAGAAGGCGTTCAGTACTATCAATATATCACCGACGTTCTCTCACTACCGCGATGGGATGTTCAGACCCTCGTGAGTCGGTCATTCATAAATCGCGGTGGAGATCGACGAGCAGAATGGTTTCACCAACATATGCTTTTCGAGGTAAACCGTGGATTTAAGTTCTTTAAGCCACAAGTCCCAACCCGTAAGAGTATTGACGAGATTTATCCTCGTACGGGTTGGAGAAAACTTGTACTTAAAGTTAAACAGCCAAAAACGATGAAACATGTACCGGTGAAGACATTTCAACAGTCTTCACCTATCGTTTAATCGATGGTATTATGATAATCGTACCGGCGAGGCCATCATTGTGCTGGGTAAAGCTTTGAAGACTAACTTTATTAGAGTTATCTACCCAATGTGGCTCGTTAACTTATTTGAAACCAAAAATGACGAGTTGTTCGAGAACAAGATTTTGATTAAGTGTCAAGAAGACTACAACCAAGCTATGAAATTCCAGTGTGTCGTACGTGTGTGTCACGAGTTCGGGATTCATAGCTGTCATGATTGGCAGACGAAGCACTTCAAGTAATTAAAGACAAAGAGCTCAAGACGAGGGGGGTTTGTTAGTGCACGGTTTTGTCGTCTCGAGTCTTTGTAACTTATCGATCGTAATTTATTATTATTTTAATGTAAGAGGTATTTATGGAAAACCAAGCACATTTGCTATGTATAGGCTCATTCGTTAAGGATGTTTAATGAATGAGCTAGTTCGTTAATTGTACAATCCATTCGTTAAGGTTGTTTAACGAATGGACATTAGTTCACTATGTATGTATCCCATTCGTCATGGAATGTTGACAAATGGAGGTATAGCGAATCAGTAATTCTCCATGCTTTTCGTTTAACTTATGTAATGATAATGAATGGAGCCCATTCGTTACAGGATGTGTAACGAATGGGATCCATTGTCTATATAAGGTTGTTATGCCTTGAGTAATCTAAGTATTGTTTAAGCTATCACCTCGAACCCCTGCCCAATTACTCTCTCGATCAATACTTCGTTAATTTTATTATTATTATTATTATTATTATTATTGTCATCATTATTATTATTATTATTATTATTATTATTATTATTATTATTATTATTATTATTATTATTATTATTATTATCATACAACTAATTAATTAAGAACATATCACATAACTAGATCCGTAGTCTAATCAATCTAATACGTATATGGATTGATTAGATCTGAGTATTGGTATTAGTGTTCTTCATAAATCAGAGAGACAAAAAATTATCCCTATTGAGGTTTTTTGCAACATCTACAATTTATAGTAAGTATTATGTAAGGCCCCATTCACGGTACCCTACTTTAGCGTTAGATTTACTCATAAACATAGTTCTAAATATCAGAGGTAATTAAAACTTTTCGCGGAATATAAAACTTCAACATTCATTTCATATCATAATAAAAACTTGTCTTAAATAAACATCTTTGTCTTTCAAAATAAACATCAATCACAATAACATCATAAGTCTTCATATGCCAATTTTTTATTTTCCTGCCATGTGTCCTACTCAAGCCAGCTGCCTCATCCTACTCACCTGCGTGCATACTAAAAGTCAGCTACGCTGAGTGAGTTCTAGATAATCAGGCAACATACATTCATACACACACTTTCATATAAGCATCCGAAGATGCATATCAAATACTTTACCTGTTACCTTTATTTCTTACATTCATACATACATTTTTACATACATGCTCTCACATCATCACACTTTCATAATTTCATACTTTTTATTCTATCTCAAATATTATTAGGGTCTGGTCCCTTCTGTCTCAGAGATTACTAGGATCTGGTCCCTTTTTTCTATACAATCTTACATACTTTTCTATACATACATATTCCATACATACTTTTCTTTACATACTCAATCCATACATACTACACATTACCTTCCTTGACAATACGTGCAATATCCGAAGATCGTTCACGTACCGACAAGAAATCATTCATAACTCAATAAATATAACTATCACGTCTATCATCATAGCATACACTTAACATTTAAAGTAAGTGTATTAACATTCACATTGATTATGCACACAGCCACGAAAACATAACAAGGAAGTGGGGCTAGAAACTCACCTGAACTCGGTTCCTCTCAGAGTTTATGGTAACTCCTTTCTTTAGCTGGGCACTGCTAACTGTATAACAATTACACGTATCAATTAACTATCACTACCCATATCAAATTTCTAGTTTATTATAACCCTCAATGAACGGGGGTCCGGGGGCAGCACCCCTGGCAGCGGGTATCTAGGGGGCGGCAGCCCCTAGTGGGGTCCAAGGGGCAGAGCCCCTGGCAGAGGTCGAGCTTCCACGTCAGCTTGGAAAAATTTTATTTCTATTAAAGGTCCTTTACTAAAATCCCACTAAAATTCTTAAACTATTATTATTCACTAACTCATTTGTTATAACGAATGGCCTCAGATTCATTCGTTATCCCATTCGTTATGTCGAATGGTTCCATTTGTTATAATGAATGGTTGATCTGGGACGAATGAGTGCACAACGAATGGCTAAGGCCATTCGTGCTTACCATACGATGAAGGGGAGGCTCATTCATTACTTGAGCATACAGATGTAACGAATGACTTGACTCGTTGCCCTAATTATGGCGAATGGGTAAATAACAAATGATGAGTGCCATTCGTTAATACACTAAGACGGATAAAGGGTTCATTCGTTATGAAGACACGCAAATGTATCCTATTCGCTATGGTTTTCTAACGAATGACCAATGATTCGTTCAGCATAATGAATGAGCATCAGTTCTTATCCAAAATTTTGACTCATATGTCAAAGTCAAAATCGTCAAGAACAGTCAACGAACCAGATCTGAAATTAAACCTCAAATCACGATGAGACAACACGATTTTTCTATCATTGAGCTCAGAATCACAGCGCCTAACAACCCTAACCCTCCAAACATTCAATTTTACGTTTAAATAGTGCGTTTGATCATTGTTTAAACCCGGTTCATTAATCTATCGGTTAACCCATCAAATATTAACGAATTTCAGTAAGGTTTGTTGCATTGGATTCGTTTTTACCATTTATACATTGATCTAGGATTACTAAACGAGCCGACAAGTGTTTTGTTATAAACTCACCTTTAATGAGTCGGTCAATGAACACGATCTATGTTTGATTTTAGTTTGATTCATCACGATGTTCTAGCACCAATGGGTTCGGGTCTCTTCCTCGGGATAAAGGAGGGTGTGTGTTTTGAATGTGTAGGCTATGGTGTAGAGATGGATAAAAATGGAAAGGTTTAGGGTATAAGGGGTATTTATACTCCCTTAAGCCATGGACCTAAGGCCCATTCCATCCCTTATTCCATCTTTTAATGTCAAAGCCCACCCTCTAATAATTTATTTAGCTAAACTGATACACGACACGCTAAACATCCTTAGCGAACTAGATCTAAGTTAGTTTCTCTCCTGATTCGTTAAGGATGTTTAACGAATCAGGGGGTGATTCGTTAAGATATTTCTTTATTAATGTATGTAACGAAGTGGACCCTAGTTCGTTATGGATGTTAACGAACTAGGTCCATCTTCTATATATAGTGACCTCTGTCACTGATAATTTAAGTTTTTTGAGATTAACGTAACGAAACTCTTCCAATCTCTCTTGAGCTTCACTCTAATAATTCAATCTAATATTATACATACACATACTATAAACTAATACTAATATATAAACAATCAATACATATAATCAATAGCAACAATGAACTAGATCTGTTAAGAATTAATTGAGCCTTGGATCTGAGATCTCACAGGCTCTCTCAAGTGGTATCAGGGCTTTCGGTCGTTTGATTGCTCTTGATTCGTGTGTTTAATTGTAATTTGGACTGATTTAGTGTTAATTTTGGTATAAGTTTGATTACGGTTTGAATTTGATTCAATTTGAGATTGATATGAGTTGATTATAACTCAACTGGATTGGATCTGAGGTTGTTAAGGTATTGGAAGGTTATTGTGGTTTGGAATTGGATATTGGTTTGGTTTATGATTGAATTGGTATTGGATATGTTTTGGCCGAAAACAGAGGTTTGTTTTGGTCAAATTGATTTTAATTGATGGTTAATTGAGTCACGAGTGAGATTAAATTGGATTTGCGTGGTGTTTCCGAGTGTATTGATCGGCTATTTGTGTGATTTGGTTGAGAATTGAGTTAGCATTACAGATTTTGTTTCTGGGTTTGATGTTCTTCAATTTCCAGAAATCTGGAAATCTTCGTTTGAAGATTTGAAGATTCAAGTCTAATTCGTTAAAATTAGCTTGATTCGTTAAGTCATTTAATTCGATTTGTTAACATATTTAGCCAATTCGTTATGAATTTTGGTTGATTCGTTAACCAGCTCGCTATACATCCTGATTCGTGTCAACTGATTCATGTGACACGTGTTATACCTCGTAAACTGTTTTATAACAACCTTTGCCACGTGGCATTGGTTGTCAGAGTTTGTTACAAACCATTGTAACAACCTGATTCGCTATAAGTTGATTCGTTATCAACCGTAGCTGGTTCGTTATCTAATTCGCTAAGTCTCTCTTAGTGAATCGTTATAGAAAACTTTCTGATTCGCTAAGCTTATACTTAGTGATTCGTTTAGTCAATTCGTTAGTTTGACTTATTTGTGACCATCTGATTCGTTGCTTAATTTGTTAACCTCAATTCTGATTCGTTACCTGATCAACCTCAACTTTGTTAAGGTTTGATTCATTGATTACTGTTCACAGTTCGCTACAACTGTTCACAGTTCGTTACAACCGTTCACATTTTGTTAATTAAAACTTTCAACTTTAACCCTTGGAGTTTGAAATTTAGCATTTCTCAAACATGGCTGGTATGTATGCACTAGCTTCACAGAACATGTTAATGCAACAAATGTTGCAACTGGATACCGAAATAGGTTCACATTCGAAATGTCCAAGATTGATGAAATTTAGTGACTTTGCTAAATGGAAACCCCGTTTTCGTGCTCATTTGGGTTCTGTTCATCCTAACTGCTCATATTGCTTAGTGAGTTATATACTGTTCCAATGGTTGGATATGACACTATTGGTTTTACTCCTAAAGCTATTTCTCAATATTCACAAGAAGAGAAAAAAGCTTTAGAGATTGAAACAAAAGCTTATTCTACTCTGACTATGGCTTTACCCGAACACATATTTCATCAAGTGGGTAGCATAAAGATCTGTGCTTCTTTGTTTCAACATATAAGTATGAGGAGTATGGGAAATACAGATGAGAGTAAGAAGGTAATGCTTAAGTTTCAATTTCGAAACTTTAATTTGTTAAAAGGAGAAACAGTAGAAGAGATGACTACTAGGTTCAATCACTTGATTGCTGAGATGGATAAAATGGGATTGGAAACTTATGAAGTTGACAAGATTGACACGATTAAGAGTGCACTACCAAGTTCTTATTCAACATTCCTAATGTTTTTAAAAGAGAATAACTATTTTGCGAATGAAGACTTGACTGCCACTAAATTCTTGCAAAAGATTGAAGCAAGGGAATATGATCTTATGTGTCAGAAATCCTCCAAGGATAGTCAAGATCTTGCTTTCTATGGTGGTAGTATACCTCTAAGTTCTACCATATCCCCTATCACTGCTTTTCTCACATAGCATGCAAGTGAAAATGAAACAACAGTTTATAATGATCCTAAAGCATGTTTTTACACAGCTGGTAATTCTGGATCACCTGGTGTTTCTGTTGGATCTGGAAATTCATCTACTACTAATCCATTTGCTTCACCACCTAGTGTCAACATGAAGGAAGCTGAACAGAATTTTACTTTTCTAACAACTTTCATGTCCTCATATGAAAACTTGGTGAGTAGTAAGATAGCCACAAGTGATCTGACTGATGAGGATTTTGATCAGATTGATCCAGATGATTTAGAGATTATGGATTTAAAGTGGAACATGGCTATGATTGTTCATAAGGTTAAAAGATTCATGCAAAGGACTGGCAAAGATCTTCCTGCTTTGAACAAGAAATTGGGGTTTGACAAATTAAAGTGAAATGTTACAATTGTCAAGAGTTCGGGCATTTTGCAAAAGAATGTGACAAGCCAAAAAAGGAGTATACTGGTCCTCGTGGTCAAAATCAAAATTCTTCAACACCACGAGGTAATGATGCTGAAAAGAAACCGTCTACTTCTGTGTCACAAGCAATGTTAGCTGATGGAAATGATTGGTCACAACGACTACTGTGTAATGACAATCAAGCTAACTTGGCTATGTTTAGGCAGACTAAAGACTTTCAAGATACAAGTGGAAGTGAGTTGTCCTCTGACAATGATTCTAAATCTGATTCTGACGACTCTTGTGACAAGCCTACTACTGTGTTTGCTTGCATGGCTAAGATCAATGAGGTTAGTCATTCTATCTCTACTACTTCATCTGTTAAAGTAACGTGTGTTGAATGTGAATCTAACAAACCTAAGTTAGAATCTTTAAAGAATCATAATGATAATTTAGTGAGAGAAATTGCTTCACTAAAGGATACTTATCGACAATCTCTTGAATCTCAAATGAGATCTCGTGAGAAGATTGAAGCATTGTCGACAAGTAACCATGATCTCAAGGCTGAGTTATCTGTGAAAATGACTATTAATGACCAAAAGTTTCAAGAAATCCTGAAACATAGATCAAAGATAACCGAGCTTGAGAATGAGGTTCTTGAGTTGAAGAACAAATTGGATAAATTTCGAAACTCTTCTTTCTTGTTGAATGAAATTATTGAAGTATCTGGAAATCAAAAGGATTCAAAGAAAGGTATCGATTTTGTTGAAATTCCACCACCCTTTCACAATGACTATGAAATTAATCCTTTTGCTAAACGAGAAGAAGAGGTAATTGTGAAAGAACCTGTGATTTTTGAAAATGCTAAACCTGTTAAAACTGAAACTGTTAAAACCCAATTTGCTCCTCAAAATCCTCATGTTGAAAGTAACAAAGTCTTTGTTGAAAATGTTGACAAAGTAATTATTGAGGATGTCTTTAAGCCAGAGGTTATACACAAGAACAAGAATATTCCTAGTTCTAATCGTATTTTTTGCGAGCCTCATGAATTTGAGGAAGCTGTGTATGGTTCACACAAGCCTCATGTGACAAAGACAGAACAAGTGAAAGTTAAACCTGTGAGGGCAAAGAGGTCAGAAAAACCGAAAATTTCTGATGAGGACTTGATACGTTTCATTAATCCCCCTAATTCTAAGCCATCATCTGCTAGAGTTTTTAAGTTGAAGGGTATGGACACAACGTTTACTGAAAAAGATATTCCGATTAGTATCATTAAACCGGAACTAATTGAGAGTGTCTTTTACAATGAAACTGACAAGTTGAAAGAGTTGGAACGTCAATAGGTTTGGGCCAAAACATCAAATTCATCAGACCCGGTATTTAAAGCAAAACAATTGTTAAACCAAGCTAAAAAGGTTCAGTTTGTTAAATCAATAGGAACAGCTACATTGAAAAGTTTTTCCAATTGTTCTAACCTTGATTTTTATATGAAAAAGAAGTCTGTCACTTCTGATGATTTGGCCAAACGATTCACTGAAAATGTAAGTTATCAACCTTCGGTTGCATTTGTTTCTGCCAGACCTCAACATAGTCATATTGACATGCAAAGTTGCTTTTTGTGTGGTCAACAAGGTCATGTAGTGAGAAACTGTGGCCAACAGAAAACTCAAAATCTCCTTCCTTTTGTCAAGGACCGTTTAAAACCGGTTCCTGTGATAAAGAAGATCTTGAAGCGACCTGTGTCATGTGAGGATGATACACATATCATATTTTCAAACGTTCATCCTCGTAAAGTAATTCATGTAAATGAAACTCATGGTCATGTGAAACCAAAATTCATTCCAACTGAGCTCATATGTAGGAACACAGTTTCAAACATTGTTCAAGCTGCCTATCTAAGACGAAAGTCAAGTTGCTGAACAATAGTCGAAATCTATTCAAATTAATGATCAAAGAGAAACCCAAAGGTGCCCAAGACTGAGGCCTGTGCTGCCTTATAGAACTAATCACTTTTACTTTGTGTTTAGGGTACATCCAAGACAATGTCTGGTGAAAACTGGATAATGGATAGTGGATGTTCTCGTCATATCACTGGAAATCTCAACCTATTGACCAACGTAAGAAATATTCAAGGGGGTTATGTAGCGTTTGCTGGGAATTCTGGGGGCATGATCACAAAAGAAGGTAAAGTTACAAATGGTCACATTACTTTTGAAAAGGTCAATTACTGTGACAAGGTGGACCATAAGTTATTGAGTGTGTCGCAAATCTGCGATAAGAAGCACATCACTGTATTTACTGATAAAGAGTGTCTTATTTTGAAACCGGGATATGTGATACCCGAGGACAATGTTGTCATGCGATCTCCACGATCAAATGATATTTATGTCTTAAATATGAGTTCTAAAGTATCAACGTCTATCGAAACATGTTTTGTCTCCAAAGAAACTGAGAAGGATTCTATTCTATGGCATCGTAGAATGGGTCACATACATGTTCGTAAGATGAATTATTTAATGGCTAATGACTTAGTTGAGGGTGTCTCATTGAAGAACTTTAAGTTATCTGATCACTGCATTGCATGCAAAAAGGGCAAGCAGAAGAAAAAGTCTCATCCTTCTAAGTTATTGAATTCCATTAATACTCCTCTTGAACGACTTCATATGAATTTGTTTGGTCTGGTGAATCGTGCGAGTATTTCTAGGGATTGGTATTGTCTGGTTGTCACTGATGATTATTCAAGATACTCATGGGTGATATTTATGAGTTCTAAAGATCAAACGTCTGTTTTGGTACAAAACCTTATCTCTAAGATCGAATCACTATACAAACACAAAGTGAGGAGAATCCGTATTGATAACGGTACTGAATTCAAGAACACTGTTTTGGATTTCTTTTGTATTCAGAAAGGAATTCATCGAGAATACAGTGCACCCTATATACCGCAACAAAACGGTGTTGCTGAACGAAAGAATAGAACTTTGATTGAAACTGCAAGAACTATGCTTGCTGATTCTAAGCTTCCCGTCCAATTCTGGAATGAGACTGTGAATACAGCTTGCTATACGCTCAATCGGGTTTTAACTGTTAAATGACTCAAGAAGACAAGTTACGAGCTTTTGAATAATCGAAAGCCTAACTTAAAGTATTTGGAACCTTTTGGGTGTCCTTGTACAATGTTGAAAAAGGATACAGGTAAATTTGAAGAAAAATCTATCGAAGGTTATTTCTTGGGATATGCATCTCCAAATAAACGAGTATTTAATTTCACTTCTGGTTGTGTTGAGGAATGGTATCATGTGGACTGTCAAAAGTACACCACTCCTCCTCAAGGGAAAGGTCCCGACTGGATGTTTGACTATGATGGCTTATTTAATTCATTTTTTCCTTTAACTGAGCACATCGATGAAGACCTGGTTCGAGCATACTTTGAAGATCATTTGGCTATTCCAAGATTTTCAAGATCTAATGATGCTGAAGCTCCAATTTCTGCTCCAACTAAAGATCCATGTAATGATAATCAGGTTGATAATGTATCTACTTCTTCATCCGATGACAATCACGCTGATGAACCAGTTATTGAACTTGATAGTGATAATGTTTCATCTCCTGAACTTGATGAACATTACACTAACTTATTTGATAATGTTGTTGTTCCTGAGAATCCCACTCTTCGGATTCATGGATATCATCCACAGGAAAACATCATTGGAGAACTTGATGTGGGGAGTACAAACACATCACAAGTTGCTTCGTCAAGTGAGAATAATGTATTGTGTGCCTATGCCGATTTACATTCATCGGGAATTGTAAATCTTGAAAAATTCACTTGCTTTCTATCTCAAGTAGAACCGACAACAGCTTGTAAGGCACTTGAAGATCCGTCTTGGGTAGAAGCTATGCAAGAAGAATTACAGCAATTTGCACGATTGGGTGTTTGGGATTTAATCGACAAACCTGCTAGAGTCAAGAAAGCTATTCCAACTAAGTTGGTATTTAAGTGTAAGAAAGACGATCGAGGTGTGGTCGTAAGAAACAATGCCCGATTAGTGGTTCAAGGTTTTCATCAGCTAGAGGGTATTGATTATACTGAAGTGTATGCACCAGTTGCAAGATTAGAGTCGATTCGAATCTTTCTGGCTTATGCTGCTTATAAGAATATCGAGGTCTATCAAATGGATGTTAAAAGTGCTTTTCTCAACGGTGAACTACATGAGGAAGTATTTGTTTTACAGCCTCCTGGTTTGAAGATCCAGATTATCCGCACCGAGTTTACTGATTAAACAAGGCCCTGTATGGTCTACATCAAGCCCCGAGAGCTTGGTATGGCACGCTCGCCGACCATCTGACTGATAATGGCTTCAAATGAGGGACTGTTGACTGCACTTTATTTCATAAGACTGTTGGTGATGATCTTCTCCTAGTTCAGATCTATTTCGACGACATTATCTTTGGGTCTACAAACGACACATTGTGTAAGGAGTTCGAGGAAGTCCATGCAAACGAAGTTTGAAATGAGCTCGATGGGAGAGATGAATTTCTTTTTAGGGTTGCAAGTTCACCAGTCTACAAACGGAATCTTTATTCACCAGACCAAGTATGTGAATGATGTCTTGAGCCGATTCCAGATATCTGCTGGAAAAATACCTTCTACTCCTCTCCCCGTGGGTCACAATTTATCACCGGAAGAATTGGAGGATACGTTGATTCTACCCTCTATCATGCTATGATCGGATCTTTAATGTATCTAATGGCTTCTCGCCCCGACATTATGTTTGTTGTTTGTTTTTGTGCTAGGTATCAAGCAAGTCCCGAGTCACTCACCTAGCTGCGGTTAAGCGAATACTTCAGTATCTGAGGGGAAATCCAGACATCGGGTTGTGGTACCCCAAGGACGATAACTTTGAGCTTACTGCCTTCTTAGACTCGGAAAATGGAGGTTGTAAGATCAGCTTCAAATCAACGATGACAGGGTGTCCATTTTTAGGAAACCGGCTTGTTTCCTGGCAGTGTAAGAAGCAGACAACGGTCTCCACTTCAACCACCGAAGCTGAGTATGTTGCAGCCTCGAGTTGCTGTTCCCTAGTTATGTGGATACCACAACATCTTCGCGACTACGGTTTGAAGTTTCTTACTACTCCTATTTTGATTGATAATTCTGCTGCAATTTCTAACATAAAGACTTCTGTACAACATTCAAAAACAAAACATATCGAAATTCGATATCACTTTATACGATATTGCTTTGAGAAGAAATTAATCGACCTTGAGAAAGTGCATACTGACTTTCAGAAAGCCGATCTATTTACCAAAGCTTTTGATAAAACGCGTTTTAAATTTTTGCTTGGTTTAAATGGATTGAAGGCCCTCGCTGATATCCATAAATAAGGATGACTATCTGTAACATCCTAAAATTTATAATGTTAAATAAAGAAAGTTACGTTTAGTGATTTCGCGTTATTAATTAATTAATGTCGAGTAAAGAACGGATCATGGACTTAGATTAGTTAAGATGGGTTAAATGAGAAGGGCCTTAGGTCCATGGGCTTTAAGGGATATAAATATCCACTAAACCAACCTAAAACCTAAACCCTCATTTCATTTCCATCATAATCACTACACACTCAAAAACACACACATACACTACACCATATTCGGCCGAGAGAGAGAGAGACATCCGAGACCAAGAATCAAGCCGACCATTATTAGATCTTCAATATACGAGATAACCAAGCAAACCGCAACCACACCGAACGTATAAAAGGTATGTTCTTGACCTTTAAAGTTTACGTAGTATTGAACGTTTTTACCTTAAAGGTCCAAGCTTTATAGTATATACGGGATATATATACGAACGAAAACGGTTAGG